>NW_026728063.1:0-300000 GCF_030684315.1 Stegostoma tigrinum | reverse complement strand
CCGGGGGACGACTTAGCAGGGGTACGCAGTAGGGTGCAGGTCTCTGGCATAGAGTCTGTCCCTCTTGCACAGAAGGGAAGCGGGGATAGGAAGAGAGTGATAGTCATTGGGGACTCAATAGTTAGAGGGACTGATAGAAGATTTGCCGGGAACGAAAGAGACCCACGATTGGTGTGTTGCCTACCAGGTGCCAGGGTCTGTGATGTCTCGGATCGTCTCTTTCGGGTCCCGAGGGGAGAGGGTGACCAGCCCCAAGTCGTGATCCAGATAGGCACCAACGGCATGTGTAGAAAGAGGGATAGGGATGTCAGGCAGGATTTGAGGGAGCTCGGGTGGAAGACGAGAGCGAGAACAAACAGAGTGGTCATCTCTGGTTTGTCACCCGTACCACGTGATAGCGAGGCAAAGAACAGGGAGAGATTTCAGCTGAAGACGTGGCTGCAGGGATGGTGCAGGTGGGAGGGCTTCAGGTACATGGACAATTGGGGCTCGTTCTGGGGAAGGTGGGACCTGTACAAACAGGACGGTCTCCACTTGAACCAGAGGGGCACGAATATCCTGGGTGGGAAATTGGCTAGTGCCATTCGGTTGGATTTAAACGAGCTCAGAATGGGGATGGGAAACTGAGGTGTAGTCCTAGTACACAGGAGGATGAGCATAGGGAGGACATGGTCAGGACCTCACTGTCACAGAAGTGTGCTGGCAGACAGCAAGCTGGATTGAAGTGTGACGACTTTAATGCCGGGAGTATCCGGAATAATGTAGGTGAGCTTGCAGCTTGGATAGGTACCTGGGACTTCGATGTTGTGGCCATTTCGGAGGCATGGATAGAGCAGGGTCAGGAATGGATGTTGCAGGTTCTCGGGTTGAGATCTTTCATTAAGGTCTGGGAAGGTGGTAAAAGAGGGGGAGGTGTGGCTTTGTTGGTCAAGGACAGTATAACGGCGGCTGAAAGAACCTTTGAGGACTCGTCTACTGCGGTGGTATGGGCTGAGGTTGCCCAGGAAGGTTTGTCGACTGAGTCAGTGTGGGTGGAAGTTCGGAACAGCAAGGCAGCAGTCACTTCACTGGGGGTTTTCTACAGACCCCCAAATAGCGGTTGGGAGATCGAAGAACTCATTGGCCGGCAGATTGTTGAAAAGTGCAAACGTATCAGGGTTGTTGTTATGGGTGACTTCAACTTTCCCAATATAGATTGGAACCTCCTTCGTGCAGATGGTTTGGATGGAGCCGTTTTTGTCAGGTGTGTTCAGGAGGGTTTCCTTACTCAGTATGTGGACAGGCCGACGAGGCGGGAGGCCATTTTGGATTTGGTGCTCGGCGATGAGCCAGGACAGGTGTCAGATCTCGTGGTGGGAGAACACTTTGGCGACAGTGACCGCAAGAGCCTCCCATTTACCATAGCAATGGAAAGGGAAAGGAGCAGTTACCAGGGGAAGATATTTCACTGGGGTCAAGGAAACTATGATGCTATCAGACAGGAGTTGGGAAGTACAGATTGGGAGCAATTGTTCCACAGAAAGGGAGCAGCAGACATGTGGAGGCTGTTCAAGGAGCAGTTTTTGCGAGTGATGTATAAATTTGTTCCTCTGAGACAGGTAAGAAGGGGTAAGATTAAGGAGCCTTGGATGACGGGTACAGAGGTGCTTCTTGTCAAAAAGAAAAGGCAGCGTACGTAAGGTGGAGGAAGTGAAGGTCTAGCACAGCTTTAGAGTATTCCAGGCCTGCTCGGAACGAGCTCAAAAGATATTGCCTGTACAATTGTAACCTGTTACAACCTTTGCGTCCACGCTTGCTCATTCAATGGTGTCAAGATGCCAGCAGTGCATGTACCTTCTCCATCCCCTAATGCCGTCAGCTCACACAAGACATAGTCCTTACTTAAAATCTTCTGATCAACCAAAGTTCATTGTAATGGACATTTTAGTTATCTGTCATGAAACGAAAACTGATTCTGACTGGCATGACCTGCAGTGCAAATGAATATAATCTGTGAAACGAGATTCCTTATGGGCTTGCAGCCGCTACAAATAATTGCTTTTCAAAGACGTTGCAGACATACATTTTTTTCTCCTATCACCTCAGATTATTTTTTTGTTTATGCATGTTGTGTGGGTTTCCAGTCAGGCGCATAAACACAGGTTGATGCAGTCACTGTTACAACACGGTATTGAAGGAGAATTTGTGATCTTTGGAGTTTCATTCCAGTGTATGAAGGAGTGCACCATCAAGCCACTTCAGAGCACTCCTGGCGACGAATTGTTGCAAGTTTTCAAGTGTTACCGATGGTCACATAAAATATGGCCTTTTTGTTGTTGCGCTATTCATCTTAACTGCACCTTATCTAGTATTTAGGCTTGGAAACTATTTCAATTTTTTTGATTTACTTATTCAAAATCATTTATGATTGTTGTCATGATATCTACAATATGTTATTTTGATTGGACATAGAGGATTGGATCTGTCTTAATGGAAATAATGTATGCGCTTATAAAACCCCTTCTGGGCAAGGTAGTTGCTCAGTGGTGAGAGCTGCTCATGCTCTGGGGAGCCAATTGAGATTCCAGTCTTGGGTAACTATCTGTGTTGAATTGACACGTCCTCCCCGCGTCTGCGAGGGGCTTCTGCCAGGTGCTGCAGTTTCCTCCCATTGTTCAAAGATGTGCAGGTCCTTATATGTGATTTGTGAAGCATTTCTTAAATGTTTCAATCCTGCCAGCATCCAGTGCCTTGGACAAAATAACTGGAGGTGAATAAAAGATACTGTGCCTTTTGACACCATTTCCTGCTGGATTTTCATCAATCCTGCTTTATATCGGTGACAACTTCCATGACCTTTTTTGATGGTGTCTGAATTGACAGTCTAGTTCGAAATATTTGTTGTGCAGTATTTCAAGGTCTCTGTTACAGCATACCCATGAATGCCCACTTCAAAAGATACTTCCATATCATAGAGTCCCTACGGTGTGGAAACAAGCCCCTTTTGACCCAAGAAGTCCACGGCCACCCTCCAAAGAGCATCTCACCCTGACTCATCCCCCGACCCTTTCCTCAGTAACCGTACATTTCCCATGACTAACACACCTAATCTACACATCCCTAAACACAATGGGCAAGTTTGGCATGGCCCATACACCGAGCCTGCACATCTTTGGACTGTGGGAGGAAACCAGAGCACCCAGCAGGAACCCATGCAGGCATGGGCAGAATGTACAAACTCCGCACAGAAAATCGTCCAACGGTGGGATCGAACCTGGGTCCCTGGCGCTGTGAGTCAGCAGTGCTAACCACTGAGCCACCATGCTGCCCTTGGAGTTAGACAGAGCTTGCTTGTTCCTGGGTGGCCTCAAACTGCCAACCTCCACTTAGTGGCAAAAGTGCTGACCAACTGCACTCATCTTCACTGGTTTTTGCTTTGTATCATTGAATTCAATCCTTCAAACTCTATGATAAATATTTAAATTTCCATTGATATTTGAGCGTTGTTTTTAGTACACAGTATTGGTTTATTATGTTTCATTGGTACATAATGAATATTGTATGTGTATGCAAATGGGCAAGTTGGTAACGATGCAGTCCGCAGACCTGGAGGATAATAACACTGTCCTTCAATCGCCCACGATGCCCTCTGCAAATTGGTAGAAAACAAAAATTTCTATAAAATTAATCTCTCCTCCCGTCAGTCGATCAAAATTAATTCAGGATTTTGTACAGGCCAATAACCGTAAGATTACACGAGCCTAAACAAAACTACTGGCTCATATTAGTTCAGTAAAGTGAAAGGGCAACAATAGAGGTAGTAGGAACTGCAGATGCTGGAGAATCTGAGATAAGAAGGTGTAAAGCTGGATGAACACAGCAGGCCAAGCAGTATCATCCGGCTCTGCACCTTGTTATCTCAGATTCTCCAGCGCCAATTTTCTGAAGTAGGGTCTCGTCCCGAAACATCAGCTTTCTTGCTTCTCTGATGCTGCTTGACCTGCTGTGTTCATCCAGCTCTCCACCTGGGGCAACAATAGAGTATGTTTTAAGTCACTAGATATGTTACGTGGGTTTGTCTTCCTTAGGGTGGAGTTAGTGGAACCGAAAAAGATGTCTCCCTCACAGCGTTTGTGACACAAGAATTGCATCGTTCCTTGGCGGCCTTTCAACAGAAGAATATTCAGAGATTTCACGAGTGGTAAGAATGTAACTTCTTTTACTTCTCTTTATCTCACTTTTTCCAAAATTGGAAAATAGATTTTAGAAATAACGTCGAGCTGATGAAGTGTGAAAAGAAGAATAATTCCAAGCAGTGGTGGGAGTTGGTCAGTGAGGTGGGAGGAGTGGATAGGTGGGAGAGAAGGCGGACAGGTCATGGAGGCGGGGATGAGGGGAGGAACTAGCGTTTGTGACACAAGAATTGCATCTTGGGATGAGGCTGGCGGGTGGGGAGATTTTGAGGGTGGCAAAGTCCATATTAAGGCTATTGAGTTGGAAGCTCCCGAGGCGGAATAGGAGGTGCTGCTCCTCCAGTTTCTGGGTGGTGTGGTTGTGACACTGGAAGAGGCCCAGGATGGACATGTCGTCCAGGGAGTGGGAGGGGGAGTTGAAGTGATGCAATGATTTGGATATGAAAATAGAAGGTGTGGTTAGTAAGTTTCCCAATGATTGAAGGTGTAGTAGCCAGCCAAGAAGGTCACCTCAGAATACAATGGGACATTGACAAGGGCCAATAAACTGAGGAGTGGCAGATTGAGTTGAGGTTAGATAAATGTGAGGTGCAACATTTTGGAAAGGCAAATCAGGGCAGCACGTATACACTGAAGGTTGTGGGGAGAGTTGCTTAATAAAGAGACACTGGAGTGCAGTTTCATAGTTCCATCAAAGTACAGCCACCGGTAGAAAGGATATGAAGGAGACATTTGGTGTGCTCGCCTTTATCGGTCAGTGCATTGAGTATAGGAGTTGGGAGATCACTTCGCAGTGATATAGGACGTTGGTTCGGCTGCTTTTGGAATACTGCAATCGATTTTGGTCTCCTTGCGAGAGGAAGGATGTCGGCGCAACATTGAGGGTCGAAGGGCCTGTTCTGCGCTGTATTGTTGTATGTTGTAAACTTGAAAGGGTTCAGAGAAGATCTACAAGGATGTTACGAGCATCGGAGGTTGGAGGTATACCGTGGGCTTGAACAGGCAGCTATTTCTTGGAACTTTGGAGTTCAGGGCTGACCATATAGAAGTTTATACAATTACGAGGGACGTGGATAGAGCGAACAGCCAAGATCTTTTCCCCGGGTTGCTGGAATCCAAAACTGGAGGGAATAGGTTAAAAATGAGAGAGGGAAGATTTAAAATGGACCGGATTTTTTTCATAGTGGTGCATGTATGGAATGAGCTGCCAGAGGAAGTGGTGGAGGCTTGGACGTTTGAAAGGCATGTGGATGGGTATATGAATAAGACGGGTTGAGAGGAATATGGGCCAAATGCTGGCAAATGGGACTAAATTAATTTAGGATATCTGGTCAACATAGACAAATTGTGCCAAAGGATCTGTTTCCCGACTGTACATCTCTCTGATTCTAAGTGTCTTTTTTCTGAACCACGTGGCCCATAATTAGAAAAACTTGAATCAGGATTTGGGAATGTGACAATTCTAATTGGATCTGTTTGATGAAATTAACTCTGTAGGTAATGGTGGTTGAATTATGATTTATCAAATTTGCGTTTATTGCAGCATCTTATAGAATAGAGGAAACACATGTAATCAAAATTGAAAATCAAAACTTGGTAAAATTTTGCATTGGAAATACATGACCAGCCATTGGAGGAGATTCATGACCAATGCATTCAAGTGAGAACAACAAATGCGATTCAGTGACTCAGTGAAACGGGATGCAGTGACTCAGTGAAATTGGATGCAGTGACTGTGTGAACTGGGATGCAGTGACTGAGGGTAATGGGATGCAGTGGCTTGTGGAAATGGGATGCAGCGACTTATGGAAATGGGATGCACTGACTGAGGGAAATGGGATGCAGTGTCTGAGTGAAATAGTTTGCAGTGACTGCGGGAAATGGGTTGTAGTGACTGAGGGAAATGGGATGCAGTGACTGATGGAAATGGGATGCAGTGACTGAGTGAAATGGGATGCCGTGAATGACAAAAGGAGATGCAGTGACTGTGGGAAATGGGATGCAGTGACTGAGGGAAAGGAGATTCACTGACTGTGGGAAATGGGATGCAGTGACTCTTGGTAATGGGATGCAGTGACTGAGGGTAATGAGATGCAGTGAGTGAGGGTAATGGGATGCAGTGAGTGAGGGTCATGGGATGCAGTGAGTGAGGGTAATGAGATGCAGTGACTGCAGGAAAGGAGATGCAGTGACTGCGAGAAAGGAGATGCACTGACTGAGGGAAAGGAGATGCAGTGACTGAGTGAGATGGGATGCAGTGACTGAGTGGAATGGGATGCAGTGATTGAAGGAAATGGGGGCAGTGACCGATGGAAATGGGATGCAGTGACTGAGGGAAATGGGATGCAGTGGCTGATGGAAAGGAGATGTAGTGACTGAGTGAACTGGGATTCAGTGACTGAGCGAAATGGGATGCAGTGACTGAGCGAAATGGGATGCAGTGACTGAGGGAAATGGGATGCAGTGACTGAGGGTAATGGGATGCAGTGACTGATGGTAATGGGATGCAGTGACTAAGGGTAATGGGATGCAGTGACTGATGGTAATGGGATGCAGTGTCTCAGTGAAATGGGGTGCAGTGACTGATGGTAATGGGATGCAGTGTCTCAGTGAAATGGGGTGCAGTGTCTGAGTGAAATGAGCTGCAGTGACTGAGTGAAATGAGCTGCAGTGACTGAGTGAAATGGGATGCAGTGGCTGTGTGAAATGGGATGCAGTGACTGTGAACTGGGATGCAGTGTCTGTTTGAAATGGCATCCTGCGACTGAAGTTAATGGGATGCAGTGACTGAGGGAAATGGGATGCAGTGACTGATTGAAATGGAATGCACTGACTGAGTGAACTGGGATGCAGTGACTGATGGAAATGGGATGCAGTGACTGAGGGAAACAGGTTGCAGTGATTGAGTGAAATAGGATGCAGTGATTGAGTGAAATGCGATGCCGTGACTGAGTGAAATGGAAAGCATTGGCTGATGGAAATGGGATGTAGTGACTGAGTGAAATGGGATGCAGTGGCTGAGTGAAATGGGATGCAGTGACTGAGTGAAATGCGATGCTGTGACTGAGTGAAATGGGGTGCAGTGACTGAGGGAAAGGTGATTCAGTGACTGTGGGAAATGGCAAGATGTGACTGAGGAAAGGAGATGCAGTGACTGTGGGAAATGGGATGCAGTGGCTGAGTGAAATGGGATGCCGTGTCTGTGGGAAACGGGATGCGCTGACTGTGGGGAATGTGATGCAGTGACTGCGTGAAATGGGATGCAGTGACAGCGTGAAATGGGATGCAGTGACTGAGATAAATGGGATGCAGTGACTGATGTAAATGGGATGCAGTGAGTGAGGGAAAGGAGATGCAGTGCCTGTGGAAACGGGATGCTGCGACTGAGGGTAATGGGTTTGCAGTGACTGTGGGAAATGGGATGCAGTGACTGAGTGAAATGGGATGCAGTGACTGAATGGAATGGGATGCAGGGACTGAGGGAAATTGGATGCTGTGACTCAGTGGAATGGGATGCACTTACTGAGGGAAAGGTGATTCAGTGACTGTGGGAAATGGCAAGCTGTGACTGAGGAAAGGAGATGCAGTGACTGTGGGAAATGGGACGCAATGACGGAGGGAAATGGGACGCAGTGACTGAGTGAAATGGGATGCAGTGGCTCAGTGAAATGGGATGCAGTGGCTGAGTGAAATGGGATGCCGTGGCTGAGTGAAATGGGATGCCGTGGCTGAGTGAAATGGGACGCAGTGACCGAGTGAAACGGGGTGCAGTGACTGAGGGAAATGGGAGGCAGTGGCTGAGTGAAATGGGATGCAGTGACTGAGGGAAATGGGATGCAGTGATGGATGGTAATGGGATGCAGTGACTGAGTAAAATGGGATGCAGTTACTGAATGAAATGGGATGTAGTGACTGAATGAAATGGGGTGCTGTGACTGAGGGGAATGGGTGCAGTGACTGAGGGAAATGGCTGCAGTGACTCAGGGTAATGGGATGCACTGACTGAGTGAAATGTGATGCAGTGGCTGAGTGAAATGGGATGCAGTGACTGAGTGAAATGGGATGCAGTGACTGAGTGAAATGTGATGCAGTGGCTGAGTGAAATGGGATGCAGTCACTGAGTGAAATGGGATGCAGTGACTGACTGAAATGGGATGTAGTGAGTGAGTGAAATGGGAAGCAGTGACCGAGGGAAATGGAATGCGGTGACTGTGGGGAATAGGGTGCGGTTACTGACGGAAACGGATGCACTGTCACAGCTGAATAGTGTTCACTGTCTTCGTTAAATGGGATGCAGTGACTGAGGGAAAGGACATGCAGTGAATGTGGGAAAATGGATGCAGTGACTGAGGGAACTGGGAGTCAGTGACCTACTGAAATGGGAGGGAGTGACTGACTGAAATGGGAGGGAGTGACTGACTGAAATGGGAGGGAGTGACTGAGTGAAATGGGAAGCAGTGACTGAGTGAATTGGGAGGCAGTGACTGAGTGAAGTGGAAGGCAGTCACTGAGTGAAATGGGTGGCAGTCACTGAGTGAAATGGGAGGCAGTCACTGAGTGAAATGGGATGCTGTGACTGAGGGTAATGTAATGCAGTGACTGAGTGAAATGCGATGCAGTTAATGGCAAAAGGAGGTGCAGTGACTGAGTGAAGTGGGTGGCAGTGACTGAGTGAAATGGGTGGCAGTGACTGGGTGAAGTGGGAGGCAGTGACTGTGTGAAGTGGGATGCACTGACTGAGTGAAATGGGATGCACTCACTGAGTGAAATGGGATGCTGTGACTGATGGAAATGGGATACTGTGACTGAGGGTAATGTGATGCAGTGCCTGTGGGAAATGGGATGCAATGACTGTGGGAAATGGGTTGCAGTGACTGAGGGAAATGGGACACAGTGACTGAGTGTAATGGGACGAATTGACTGAGTGTAATGGGACAAATTGACTGAGTAAAAAAGGGACGCAGTCACTGAGTGAAATGGGATGCTGTGACTGAGGGTAATGGGATGCAGTGGCTGATGGAAATGGGTTGCAGTGACTTCGTGAAATGGGAGGCAGTGACTGAGTGAAATGGGAGGCAGTGACTGAGGGGAATGGGATGCAGTGACTGAGGGAAATGAGATGCAGTGACTGAGGGGCAGGAGATGCAGTGACTGAGGGGAAGGAGATGCAGTGACTGTGGGAAATGGAATGCTGTGTCTGAGTGTAATGGGATGCACTGTCTCAGTTCAATGAGATTCACTGTCTCAGTTAAATGGGATGCAGTGACTGAGGGAAAGGACATGCAGTGAATATGGGAAAATGGATGCAGTGACTGAGGGAAATGGGAGTCAGTGACTGACTGAAATGGGAGGGAGTGACTGATTGAAATGGGAGGGAGTGACTGACTGAAATGGGAGGGAGTGACTGACTGAAATGGGAGGGAGTGACTGAGTGAAATGGGAAGCAGTGACTGAGTGAATTGGGAGGCAGTGACTGAGTGAAGTGGAAGGCAGTGACTGCCTGAAATGGGATGGAGTGACTGAGTGAAATGGGAGGCAGTGACTGAGTGAAATGTGATGCAGTGACTGAGTGAAATGGGATGGAGTCACTGAGGAAAGGAGATGCAGTGACGATGGGAAATGGTATGCAGTGACTGCCTGAAATGGGATGGAGTGACTGAATGAAATGGGATGGAGTGACTGAGTGAAATGGGATGGAGTGACTGAGTGAAATGGGAGGCAGTGACTGAGTGAAATGGGAGGCAGTGACTGAGTGAAATGGGAGGCAGTGACTTTGGGAAATGGGATGCAGTGACTGAGTGAAATGGGAGGCAGTGACTGAGTGAAATGGGATGCAGTGACTGAGTGAAATGTGATGCAGTGACTGAGTGAAATGTGATGCAGTGGACGGAGTGAAATGGGCTGCAGTCGCTGAGTGAAATGGGATGCAGTCGCTGAGTGAAATGGGATGCAGTCGCTGAGTGAAATGGGATGCAGTGACTGAGTGAAATGGGATGCAGTGACTGCGTGAAATGGGATGCAGTGACTGAGGGAATTGGGATGCAGTGGCTGAAGGAAAGGAGACGCAGTGACTTTTGGAAACGGGTTGCAGTGATTGAGTGAAATAGGATGCAGTGACTGAGTGAAATGGGAGTCAGTGACTGAGTGAAATGGGAGTCAGTGACTGAGTGAAATGGGAGGCAGTGACTGAGTGAAATGGGAGGCAGTGACTGAGTGAAATGGGATGCCGTGACTGAGTGAAATGTGATGCTGTGGACGGAGTGAAATGGGATGCAGTCGCTGAGTGAAATGGGAGGCAGTGACTGAGTGAAATGGGATGCAGTGGCTGAAGGAAAGGAGACGCAGTGACTTTTGGAAACGGGTTGCAGTGATTGAGTGAAATAGGATGCAGTGATTGAGTGAAATGCGATGCAGTGACTGAGTGAAATGGGATGCAGTGGCTGAGTGAAATGGGGTGCAGTGACTGAGTGAAATGCGATGCAGGGACTGAGGGAAATGGGATGCTGTGACTCAGTGGAATGGGATGCAGTGACTGTGGGAAAGGTGATTCAGTGACTGTGGGAAATGGCAAGCTGTGACTGAGGAAAGGAGATGCAGTGACTGTGGGAAATGGGACACAATGACGGAGGAAAATGGGACGCAGTGACTGAGTGAAATGGGATGCAGTGGCTCAGTGAAATGGGATGCCGTGGCTGAGTGAAATGGGACGCCGTGGCTGAGTGAAATGGGACGCGGTGGCTGAGTGAAATGGGACGCATTGACCGAGTGAAATGGGACGCAGTGACTGAGTGAAACGGACGCAGTGACCGAGTGAAACGGGGTGCAGTGACTGAGGGAAATGGGATGCAGTGACTGAGTGAAAAGGCAGGCAGTGACTGAGTGAAATGGCAGGCAGTGACTGAGTGAAATGGGAGGCAGTGACTGAGTGAAGTGGGAGGCAGTGACTGAGTGAAGTAGGATACAGTGACTGAGTGAAATGGGTGGCAGTCACTGAGTGAAATGGGATGCTGTGACTGAGGGTAATGTAATGCAGTGACTGAGTGAAATGCGATGCAGTTACTGCCAAAAGGAGATGCAGTGACTGAGTGAAGTGGGTGGCAGTGACTGAGTGAAATGGGTGGCAGTGACTGGGTGAAGTGGGAGGCAGTGACTGTGTGAAGTGGGAGGCAGTGACTCGGTGAAATGGGATGCAGAGACTGAGTGAAGTGGGTGGCAGTGACTGAGTGAAATGGGTGGCAGTGACTGGGTGAAGTGGGAGGCAGTGACTCGGTGAAATGGGATGCAGTGATTGCGTGAAGTGGGAGGCAGTGACTGAGTGAAATGGGATGCACTCACTGAGTGAATTGGGATGCTGTGACTGATGGAAATGGGATACTGTGACTGAGGGTAATGGGATGCAGTGACTGTGGGAAATGGGAAGCAGTGACTGTGGGAAATGGGTTGCAGTGACTGAGGGAAATGGGACGCAGTGACTGAGGGAAATGGGACGCAGTGACTGAGTGTAATGGGACGCAGTGACTGAGTGTAATGGGACGAATTGACTGAGTGAAATGGGACGCAGTCACTGAGTGAAATGGGATGCTGTGACTGAGGGAAATGAGATGCAGTGTCTGTGTGAAATGTGATGCAGTGACTGAGGGTAATGGGATGCAGTGGCTGATGGAAATGGGTTGCAGTGACTTCGTGAAATGGGAGGCAGTGACTGAGTGAAATGGGAGGCAGTGACTGAGTGAAATGGGAGGCAGTGACTGAGGGGAATGGGATGCAGTGGCTGATGGAAATGGGAGGCAGTGACTGAGGGGAATGGGATGCAGTGGCTGAGGGGAAGGAGATGTAGTGACTGAGGGGAAGGAGATGCAGTGACTGTGGGAAATGGAATGCTGTGTCTGAGTGTAATGGGATGCACTGTCTCAGTTCAATAAGATTCACTGTCTCAGTTAAATGGGATGCAGTGACTGAGTGAAATGGGATGCTCTGACTGAGTGAAGTGGGATGCTGTGACCTAGGGACATGGGATGCTGTGACTGAGGATAATGCGATGCAGTGACTGAGGGAATGGAGATGCAGTGACGGTGGGAAATGGGTTGCAATGACTGAGTGAAATGGGATGCTGTGACAGAGGGAAAGGAGACGCACTGAATGTGGGAAATGGGATGCAGTGACTGAGTGTAATGGGACGCAGTGACTGAATGTAATGGGACGAATTGACTGAGTGTAATGGGACAAATTGACTGAGTGAAATGGGACGCAGTCACTGAGCGAAATGGGATGCTGTGACTGAGGGTAATGGGATGCAGTGGCTGATGGAAATGGGTTGCAGTGACTTCGTGAAATGGGAGGCAGTGACTGAGTGAAATGGGAGGCAGTGACTGAGTGAAATGGGAGCCAGTGACTGAGGGGAATGGGATGCAGTGACTGAGGGAAATGAGATGCAGTGACTGAGGGGAAGGAGATGCAGTGACTGAGGGGAAGGAGATGCAGTGACTGTGGGAAATGGAATGCTGTGTCTGAGTGTAATGGGATGCACTGTCTCAGTTCAATGAGATTCACTGTCTCAGTTAAATGGGATGCAGTGACTGAGTGAAATGTGATGCTCTGACTGAGTGAAGTGGCATGCTGTGACTTAGGGTAATGCGATGCAGTGACTGAGGGAATGGAGATGCAGTGACTGTGGGAAATGGATTGCAATGACTGAGTGAAATGTGATTCAGTGACTGAGTGAAATGTGATGCAGTGACTGAGTGAAATGGGATGGAGTCACTGAGGAAAGGAGATGCCGTGACGATGGGAAATGGTATGCAGTGACTGCCTGAAATGGGATGGAGTGACTGAGTGAAATGGGAGGCAGTGACTGAGGGGAATGGGATGCAGTGGCTGATGGAAATGGGATGCAGTGACTGAGGGAAATGAGATGCAGTGACTGTGGGAAATGGAATGCACTGTCTCAGTTCAATGAGATTCACTGTCTCAGTTAAATGGGATGCAGTGACTGAGTGAAAAGGGATGCTGTGACTTAGGGACATGGGATGCTGTGACTGAGGGTAATGCGATGCAGTGACTGAGGGAATGGAGATGCAGTGACTGTGGGAAATGGGTTGCAATGACTGAGTGAAATGTGATGCAGTGACTGAGTGAAATGGGATGCAGTGACTGAGTGAAATGTGATGCAGTGACTGAGTGAAATGTGATGCAGTGGACGGAGTGAAATGGGCTGCAGTCGCTGAGTGAAATGGGATGCAGTCGCTGAGTGAAATGGGATGCAGTGACTGAGTGAAATGGGATGCAGTGACTGCGTGAAATGGGATGCTGTGACTGAGGGAATTGGGATGCAGTGGCTGAAGGAAAGGAGACGCAGTGACTTTTGGAAACGGGTTGCAGTGATTGAGTGAAATAGGATGCAGTGACTGAGTGAAATGGGAGTCAGTGACTGAGTGAAATGGGAGTCAGTGACTGAGTGAAATGGGAGGCAGTGACTGAGTGAAATGGGAGGCAGTGACTGAGTGAAATGGGATGCAGTGACTGAGTGAAATGTGATGCAGTGGACGGAGTGAAATGGGATGCAGTCGCTGAGTGAAATGGGAGGCAGTGACTGAGTGAAATGGGATGCAGTGGCTGAAGGAAAGGAGACGCAGTGACTTTTGGAAACGGGTTGCAGTGATTGAGTGAAATAGGATGCAGTGATTGAGTGAAATGCGATGCAGTGACTGAGTGAAATGGGATGCAGTGGCTGAGTGAAATGGGGTGCAGTGACTGAGTGAAATGCGATGCAGGGACTGAGGGAAATGGGATGCTGTGACTCAGTGGAATGGGATGCAGTGACTGTGGGAAAGGTGATTCAGTGACTGTGGGAAATGGCAAGCTGTGACTGAGGAAAGGAGATGCAGTGACTGTGGGAAATGGGACACAATGACGGAGGAAAATGGGACGCAGTGACTGAGTGAAATGGGATGCAGTGGCTCAGTGAAATGGGATGCCGTGGCTAAGTGAAATGGGATGCCGTGGCTGAGTGAAATGGGACGCCGTGGCTGAGTGAAATGGGACGCGGTGGCTGAGTGAAATGGGACGCATTGACCGAGTGAAATGGGACGCATTGACCGAGTGAAACGGACGCAGTGACCGAGTGAAACGGGGTGCAGTGACTGAGGGAAATGGGATGCAGTGACTGAGTGAAAAGGCAGGCAGTGACTGAGTGAAATGGCAGGCAGTGACTGAGTGAAATGGGAGGCAGTGACTGAGTGAAGTGGGAGGCAGTGACTGAGTGAAGTAGGATACAGTGACTGAGTGAAATGGGTGGCAGTCACTGAGTGAAATGGGATGCTGTGACTGAGGGTAATGTAATGCAGTGACTGAGTGAAATGCGATGCAGTTACTGCCAAAAGGAGATGCAGTGACTGAGTGAAGTGGGTGGCAGTGACTGAGTGAAATGGGTGGCAGTGACTGGATGAAGTGGGAGGCAGTGACTGTGTGAAGTGGGAGGCAGTGACTGAGTGAAATGGGTGGCAGTGACTGGGTGAAATGGGTGGCAGTGACTGTGTGAAATGGGAGGCAGTGACTGTGTGAAGTGGGAGGCAGTGACTCGGTGAAATGGGATGCAGAGACTGAGTGAAGTGGGTGGCAGTGACTGAGTGAAATGGGTGGCAGTGACTGGGTGAAGTGGGAGGCAGTGACTGAGTGAAATGGGATGCACTCACTGAGTGAATTGGGATGCTGTGACTGATGGAAATGGGATACTGTGACTGAGGGTAATGGGATGCAGTGACTGTGGGAAATGGGAAGCAGTGACTGAGTGAAATGGGATGCAGTGGCTGAAGGAAAGGAGACGCAGTGACTGAGGGAAACGGGTTGCAGTGATTGAGTGAAATAGGATGCAGTGATTGAGTGAAATGGGATGCTGTGACTGAGGGAAATGTGATGCAGTGTCTGTGTGAAATGTGATGCAGTGACTGAGGGTAATGGGATGCAGTGGCTGATGGAAATGGGTTGCAGTGACTTCGTGAAATGGGAGGCAGTGACTGAGTGAAATGGGAGGCAGTGACTGAGTGAAATGGGAGGCAGTGACTGAGGGGAATGGGATGCAGTGGCTGATGGAAATGGGAGGCAGTGACTGAGGGGAATGGGATGCAGTGGCTGAGGGGAAGGAGATGTAGTGACTGAGGGGAAGGAGATGCAGTGACTGTGGGAAATGGAATGCTGTGTCTGAGTGTAATGGGATGCACTGTCTCAGTTCAATAAGATTCACTGTCTCAGTTAAATGGGATGCAGTGACTGAGTGAAGTGGGATGCTGTGACCTAGGGACATGGGATGCTGTGACTGAGGATAATGCGATGCAGTGACTGAGGGAATGGAGATGCAGTGACTGTGGGAAATGGGTTGCAATGACAGAGTGAAATGGGATGCTGTGACAGAGGGAAAGGAGACGCACTGAATGTGGGAAATGGGATGCAGTGACTGAGTGTAATGGGACGCAGTGACTGAGTGTAATGGGACGAATTGACTGAGTGTAATGGGACAAATTGACTGAGTGAAATGGGACGCAGTCACTGAGTGAAATGGGATGCTGTGACTGAGGGTAATGGGATGCAGTGGCTGATGGAAATGGGTTGCAGTGACTTCGTGAAATGGGAGGCAGTGACTGAGTGAAATGGGAGGCAGTGACTGAGTGAAATGGGAGCCAGTGACTGAGGGGAATGGGATGCAGTGACTGAGGGAAATGAGATGCAGTGACTGAGGGGAAGGAGATGCAGTGACTGAGGGGAAGGAGATGCAGTGACTGTGGGAAATGGAATGCTGTGTCTGAGTGTAATGGGATGCACTGTCTCAGTTCAATGAGATTCACTGTCTCAGTTAAATGGGATGCAGTGACTGAGTGAAATGTGATGCTCTGACTGAGTGAAGTGGCATGCTGTGACTTAGGGTAATGCGATGCAGTGACTGAGGGAATGGAGATGTAGTGACTGTGGGAAATGGATTGCAATGACTGAGTGAAATGTGATTCAGTGACTGAGTGAAATGTGATGCAGTGACTGAGTGAAATGGGATGGAGTCACTGAGGAAAGGAGATGCCGTGACGATGGGAAATGGTATGCAGTGACTGCCTGAAATGGGATGGAGTGACTGAGTGAAATGGGTGGCAGTCACTGAGTGAAATGGGATGCTGTGACTGAGGGTAATGTAATGCAGTGACTGAGTGAAATGCGATGCAGTTACTGCCAAAAGGAGATGCAGTGACTGAGTGAAGTGGGTGGCAGTGACTGGGTGAAGTGGGAGGCAGTGACTGTGTGAAGTGGGAGGCAGTGACTGAGTGAAATGGGTGGCAGTGACTGGGTGAAATGGGTGGCAGTGACTGTGTGAAATGGGAGGCAGTGACTGTGTGAAGTGGGAGGCAGTGACTCGGTGAAATGGGATGCAGAGACTGAGTGAAGTGGGTGGCAGTGACTGAGTGAAATGGGTGGCAGTGACTGGGTGAAGTGGGAGGCAGTGACTCGGTGAAATGGGATGCAGTGATTGCGTGAAGTGGGAGGCAGTGACTGAGTGAAATGGGATGCACTCACTGAGTGAATTGGGATGCTGTGACTGATGGAAATGGGATACTGTGACTGAGGGTAATGGGATGCAGTGACTGTGGGAAATGGGAAGCAGTGACTGTGGGAAATGGGTTGCAGTGACTGAGGGAAATGGGACGCAGTGACTGAGGGAAATGGGACGAATTGACTGAGTGAAATGGGACGCAGTCACTGAGTGAAATGGGATGCTGTGACTGAGGGAAATGTGATGCAGTGTCTGTGTGAAATGTGATGCAGTGACTGAGGGTAATGGGATGCAGTGGCTGATGGAAATGGTTTGCAGTGACTTCGTGAAATGGGAGGCAGTGACTGAGTGAAATGGGAGGCAGTGACTGAGTGAAATGGGAGGCAGTGACTGAGGGGAATGGGATGCAGTGGCTGATGGAAATGGGAGGCAGTGACTGAGGGGAATGGGATGCAGTGGCTGAGGGGAAGGAGATGTAGTGACTGAGGGGAAGGAGATGCAGTGACTGTGGGAAATGGAATGCTGTGTCTGAGTGTAATGGGATGCACTGTCTCAGTTCAATAAGATTCACTGTCTCAGTTAAATGGGATGCAGTGACTGAGTGAAATGGGATGCTCTGACTGAGTGAAGTGGGATGCTGTGACCTAGGGACATGGGATGCTGTGACTGAGGATAATGCGATGCAGTGACTGAGGGAATGGAGATGCAGTGACGGTGGGAAATGGGTTGCAATGACTGAGTGAAATGGGATGCTGTGACAGAGGGAAAGGAGACGCACTGAATGTGGGAAATGGGATGCAGTGACTGAGTGTAATGGGACGCAGTGACTGAGTGTAATGGGACGAATTGACTGAGTGTAATGGGACAAATTGACTGAGTGAAATGGGACGCAGTCACTGAGCGAAATGGGATGCTGTGACTGAGGGTAATGGGATGCAGTGGCTGATGGAAATGGGTTGCAGTGACTTCGTGAAATGGGAGGCAGTGACTGAGTGAAATGGGAGGCAGTGACTGAGTGAAATGGGAGCCAGTGACTGAGGGGAATGGGATGCAGTGACTGAGGGAAATGAGATGCAGTGACTGAGGGGAAGGAGATGCAGTGACTGAGGGGAAGGAGATGCAGTGACTGTGGGAAATGGAATGCTGTGTCTGAGTGTAATGGGATGCACTGTCTCAGTTCAATGAGATTCACTGTCTCAGTTAAATGGGATGCAGTGACTGAGTGAAATGTGATGCTCTGACTGAGTGAAGTGGCATGCTGTGACTTAGGGTAATGCGATGCAGTGACTGAGGGAATGGAGATGCAGTGACTGTGGGAAATGGATTGCAATGACTGAGTGAAATGTGATTCAGTGACTGAGTGAAATGTGATGCAGTGACTGAGTGAAATGGGATGGAGTCACTGAGGAAAGGAGATGCCGTGACGATGGGAAATGGTATGCAGTGACTGCCTGAAATGGGATGGAGTGACTGAGTGAAATGGGAGGCAGTGACTGAGGGGAATGGGATGCAGTGGCTGATGGAAATGGGATGCAGTGACTGAGGGAAATGAGATGCAGTGACTGTGGGAAATGGAATGCACTGTCTCAGTTCAATGAGATTCACTGTCTCAGTTAAATGGGATGCAGTGACTGAGTGAAAAGGGATGCTGTGACTTAGGGACATGGGATGCTGTGACTGAGGGTAATGCGATGCAGTGACTGAGGGAATGGAGATGCAGTGACTGTGGGAAATGGGTTGCAATGACTGAGTGAAATGTGATGCAGTGACTGAGTGAAATGGGATGCAGTGACTGAGTGAAATGTGATGCAGTGACTGAGTGAAATGTGATGCAGTGGACGGAGTGAAATGGGCTGCAGTCGCTGAGTGAAATGGGATGCAGTGACTGAGGGGAATGGGATGCAGTGGCTGATGGAAATGGGATGCAGTGACTGAGGGAAATGAGATGCAGTGACTGTGGGAAATGGAATGCACTGTCTCAGTTCAATGAGATTCACTGTCTCAGTTAAATGGGATGCAGTGACTGAGTGAAAAGGGATGCTGTGACTGAGGGTAATGTGATGCAGTGACTGAGGGAATGGAGATGCAGTGACTGTGGGAAATGGGTTGCAATGACTGAGTGAAATGTGATGCAGTGACTGAGTGAAATGGGATGGAGTCACTGAGGAAAGGAGATGCAGTGACGATGGGAAATGGTATGCAGTGACTGCCTGAAATGGGATGCAGTGACTGCCTGAAATGGGATGCAGTGACTGAATGAAATGGGATGCAGTGACTGAATGAAATGGGATGGAGTGACTGAGTGAAATGGGATGCAGTGACTGAGTGAAATGGGAGGCAGTGACTGAGTGAAATGGGAGGCAGTGACTGAGTGAAATGGGATGCAGTAACTTTGGGAAATGGGTTGCAGTGACTGAGGGAAATGGGAAGCAGTGACTGAGTGTAATGGGACGCAGTGACTGAGTGTAATGGGACGAATTGACTGAGTGAAATGGGACGCAGTCACTGAGTGTAATGGGATGCTGTGACTGAGGGAAATGTGATGCAGTGTCTGTGTGAAATGTGATGCACTGACTGAGGGTAATGGGATGCAGTGGCTGATGGAAATGGGTTGCAGTGACTGAGTGAATTGGGAGGCAGTGACTGAGTGAAATGGGAGGCAGTGACTGAGGGGAATGGGATGCAGTGGCTGATGGAAATGGGAGGCAGTGACTGAGGGGAATGGGATGCAGTGGCTGAGGGGAAGGAGATGTAGTGACTGAGGGGAAGGAGATGCAGTGACTGTGGGAAATGGAATGCTGTGTCTGAGTGTAATGGGATGCACTGTCTCAGTTCAATAAGATTCACTGTCTCAGTTAAATGGGATGCAGTGACTGAGTGAAATGGGATGCTCTGACTAAGTGAAGTGGGATGCTGTGACTTAGGGACATGGGATGCTGTGACTGAGGATAATGCGATGCAGTGACTGAGGGAATGGAGATGCAGTGACTGAGTGAAATGGGATGCTGTGACAGAGGGAAAGGAGACGCACTGAATGTGGGAAATGGGATGCACTGACTGACTGAAATGGGATGGAGTGTCTGAGTGAAATGGGATGGAGTGACTGAGTGAAATGGGAGTCAGTGACTGAGTGAAATGGGAGTCAGTGACTGAGTGAAATGGGAGGCAGTGACTGAGTGAAATGGGATGCAGTGACTGAGTGAAATGGGATGCAGTGACTGAGTGAAATGCGATGCAGTGTTTCTAAGGAAAGGAAATGCAGTGTCTGTGGGGTATAGGATGCTGCGACTGAGGGAAATGGGATGGAGTGACTGATGGAAATGGGATGCAGTGACTGAGGGAAATGGGATGCAGTGACTGAGGACAATGGGATGCAGTGACTGACGGCAGTGGGATGCTGTGACTGATGGAAATTGGACGCAGTGACTGAGTGTAATGGGCCGCAGTGACTGAGTGAAATGTAATTGCTGTGACTGTGGAAAGGAGATGCAGTGACTGAGGAAATGGGATGCATTGACTGAGGGAAATGGGATGCAGTGACTGAGGGAAATGGGATGCAGTGACTGATGGAAATGGGACGCAGTGACTGAGTGAAATGGGACGCAGTGACTGAGTGAAATGGAATTGCCGTGACTGTGGAAAGGAGATGCAGTGACTGAGGAAATAGGATGCAGTGACTGAGGCAAATGTGATGCACTCACTGAGTGAAATGGTATGCAGTGACTGAGTTGAATGGGATGCAGTGACTGAGTGGAATGGGATGCAGTGACTGAGTGGAATGGGATGCAGCGACTGAGTGAAATGGGATGCAGTGACTGAGTGAAATGCGATGCAGTGACTGCGTGAAATGAGATGCATTGGGGAATGAAACGGGATGCAGTGACTGGTGGAAATAAGATGCAGTGTCTTTGGGAAATGAAATGCAGTGTCTGTGGGAAATGGGATGCTGGGACTGAGGGCAATGGGATGCAGTGACTGATGGAAATGGAAGCAGTGACTGAGTGAAATGGGATGCAGTGTCGGAGGTACTGGGAAGGAGTGACTGAGTTAATAGGGATGCAGTGCCGGACCGGGCTTGGGGTGCAGTGCCTGAGTGAAATGGGATACAGTGCCTGAGTGAAATGGGATGCAGTGACTGAGTGAAATGGGATGCAGTGACTGAGTGGAATGGGATGCAGTGACTGAGTGGAATGGGATGCAGTGACTGAGTGAAATGGGATGCAGTGACTGAGTGAAATGCGATGCAGTGACTGCTTGAAATGCGCGCTGTGACTGATAGAAATCGGATACAGTGACTGATGGAACTGGTATGCAGTGACTGACGGAAATGGGATGCGGTGACTTTGTGAACTGGGATGTGGTGACTGTGTGAACTGGGATGCGGTGACTATGTGAACTGGGATGCGGTGACTATGTGAACTGGGATGCGGTGACTATGTGAACTGGGATGCAGTGGCTGAGTGAAATGGGATGCAGTGGCTGAGTGAAATGGGATGCAGTGACTGAGGGAAGTGGGATGCAGTGACTGAGGGAAATGGGAGACAGTGACTGAGGGAAATGGGATGCAGTGACTGACGGAAATGGGATGCAGTGTCTGTTTGAAATGGGATCCTGCCACTGAAGTTAATGGGATGCAGTGACTGAGGGTAATGGGATGCAGTGACTGAGTGAAATGGGACGCAGTGACTGAGTGAAATGGGACGCAGTGACTGAGTGAAATGGAATTGCCGTGACTGTGGAAAGGAGATGCAGTGACTGCGTGTAATGAGATGCAGTGGGGAATGAAATGGGATGCATTGACTGGTGGAAATAAGATGCAGTGTCTTAGGGAAATGAAATGCAGTGTCTGTGGGAAAGGGGATGCTGGGACTGAGGGTAATGGGATGCAGTGACTGATGGAAATGGAAGCAGTGACTGAGTGAAATGGGCTGCAGTGACGGAGGTACTGGGAAGGAGTGACTGAGTTAATAGGGATGCAGTGCCGGAGCGGGTTTGGGGTGCAGTGACTTAGAGAAATGTGATACAGTGCCCAAGTGAAATGTGACGCACTGACTGAGTGAAATGGGATGCAGTGACTGAGTGGAATGGGATGCAGTGACTGAGTGGAATGGGATGCAGTGACTGAGTCGAATGGGATGCAGTGACTGAGTCAAATGGGATGCAGTGACTGAGTGAACTGCGATGCAGTGACTGTGTGAAATGGGATGCAGTGCATGAGTGAAATGAGATGCAGTGACTGAGTGAAATGCGCGGTGACTGATAGAAATCGGATACAGTGACTGACGGAAATGGGATGCGGTGACTTTGTGAACTGGGATGTGGTGACTGTGTGAACTGGGATGCGGTGACTATGTGAACTGGGATGCAGTGGCTGAGTGAAATCAGATGCAGTGGCTGAGTGAAATGGGATGCAGTGACTGAGTGAAATCAGATGCAGTGACTGATGGAAATGGTATGCAGTGTCTGTTTGAAATGGGATCCTGCGACTGAAGTTAATGGGATGCACTGACTGAGGGTAATGGGATGCAGTGAATGAGTGAAATGGGATGTAGAGACTGAGTGAAATGGGATGCAGTGACTGAGGACAATGGGATGCAGTAACTGAGGACAATGGGATGCAGTGACTGAGGGCAATGGGATGCAGTGACTGCTGGAAATGGGATGCAGTGACTGAGGGAAATGGGATGCAGTGACCGTGGGAAATGGGACGCAGTGACTGATGGAAATGGGACGCAGTGACTGAGTGAAATGGGACACAGTGACTGAGTGAAATGGAATTGCCGTGACTGTGGAAAGGAGATGCAGTGACTGAGGAAATGGGATGCAGTGACTGAGGGAAATGGGACGCAGTGACTGAGTGGAATGGGATGCAGTGACTGAGTGAAATGGGATGCAGTGACTGAGTGGAATGTGATGCTGTGACTGAGTGAAATGCGATGCAGTGACTGCGTGAAATGAGATCCAGTGGGGAATAAAATGGGATGCAGTGACTGGTGGAAATGTGATGCAGTGACTGAGGGAAATGTGATGCAGTGACTGAGTGGAATGGGATGCAGTGACTGAGGGTAATGGGATGCAGTGACTGATGGAAATGGAAGCAGTGACTGAGTGAAATGGGATGCAGTGACGGAGGTACTGGGAAGGAGTGACTGAGTTAATAGTGATGCAGTCCCTGAGCGGGCTTGGGGTGCACTGACTTAGGGAAATGGGATACAGTGCCTGAGTGAAATGCGACGCACTGACTGAGTGAAAGGGGATGCAGTGACTGAGTGGAATGGGATGCAGTGACTGAGTGAAATGGGATGCAGTGAATGAGTGAAATGAGATGCAGTGACTGAGTGAAATGCGCGCAGTGACTGATAGAAATCGGATACAGTGACTGATGGAACTGGGATGCAGTGACTGACGGAACTGGGATGCGGTGACTTTGTGAACTGGGATGTGGTGACTGTGTGAAGTGGGATGCGTTGACTATGTGAACTGGGATGCAGTGGCAGAGTGAATTGGGATGCAGTGGGGAGTGAAATGGGATGCAGTGACTGGTGGACATGAGATGCAGTGACTAAGGGAAAGGAAATGCAGTGTCTGTTGGAAATGGGATGCTGCGACTGAGGGTAATGGGATGCAGTGACTGAGGGTAATGGGATGCAGTGACTGATGGAAATAAGATGCAGTGACTGAGGGAAATGTGATGCAGTGACTGAGTGAAATGCGATGCAGTGTCTTAAGGAAAGGAAATGCAGTGTCTGAGGGGTATAGGATGCTGCGACTGAGGGAAATGGGATGGAGTGACTGACGGAAATGGGATGCAGTGTCTGACCGAAATGGGATGCAGTGACTGAGTGAAATGGGATGCAGTGACTGAGTGAAATGGGATGCAGTGACTGAGGGAAATGGGAAGCAGTGACTGAGGACAATGGGATGCAGTGACTGACGGCAATGGGATGCTGTGACTGATGGAAATTGGACGCAGTGACTGAGTGAAATGGGACGCAGTGACTGAGTGAAATGTAATTGCCGTGACTGTGGAAAGGAGATGCAGTGACTGAGGAAATGGCATGCAGTGACTGAGGGAAATGGGATGCAGTGACTGAGGGAAATGGGATGCAGTGACTGGGAAATGGGATGCAGCGACAGTGGGAAATGGGATGCAGTGACTGGGAAATGGGATGCAGTGACAGTGGGAAATGGGACGCAGTGACTGAGTGAAATGGGACACAGTGACTGTGTGAATTGGAATTGCCGTGACTGTGGAAAGGAGATGCAGTGACTGAGGAAATGGCATGCAGTGACTGAGGGAAATGGGATGCAGTGACTGAGGGAAATGGGATGCAGTGACTGGGAAATGGGATGCAGTGACAGTGGGAAATGGGATGCAGTGACTGGGAAATGGGATGCAGTGACAGTGGGAAATGGGACGCAGTGACTGAGTGAAATGGGACACAGTGACTGAGTGAAATGGAATTGCCGTGACTGTGTAAAGGAGATGCAGTGACTGAGGAAATGGGATGCAGTGACTGAGGGAAAAGTGATGCAGTGACTGAGGGAAATGGGATGCAGTGACTGAGTGGAATGGGATGCAGTGACTGAGTGAAATCGGATGTAGTGACTGAGTGGAATGTGATGCTGTGACTGAGTGAAATGCGATGCAGTGACTGCGTGAAATGAGATCCAGTGGGGAATAAAATGGGATGCAGTGACTGAGTGGAATGGGATGCAGTGACTGAGTGAAATCGGATGCAGTGACTGAGTGGAATGTGATGCTGTGACTGAGTGAAATGCGATGCAGTGACTGCGTGAAATGAGATCCAGTGGGGAATAAAATGGGATGCAGTGACTGAGGGAAATGTGATGCAGTGACTGAGGGAAATGTGATGCAGTGACTGAGTGAAATGGGATGCAGTGACTGAGTGGAATGGGATGCAGTGACTGAGGGTAATGGGATGCAGTGACTGATGGAAATGGAAGCAGTGACTGAGTGAAATGGGATGCAGTGACGGAGGTACTGGGAAGGAGTGACTGAGTTAATAGGGATGCAGTCCCTGAGCGGGCTTGGGGTGCACTGACTTAGGGAAATGGGATACAGTGCCTGAGTGAAATGGGATGCAGTGACTGAGTGGAATGGGATGCAGTGACTGAGTGAAATGGGATGCAGTGACTGAGTGAAATGGGATGCAGTGAATGAGTGAAATGAGATGCAGTGACTGAGTGAAATGCGCGCAGTGACTGATAGAAATCGGATACAGTGACTGATGGAACTGGGATGCAGTGACTGACGGAACTGGGATGCGGTGACTTTGTGAACTGGGATGTGGTGACTGTGTGAAGTGGGATGCGGTGACTATGTGAACTGGGATGCAGTGGCTGAGTGAAATGGGATGCAGTGGCTGAGTGAAATGGGATGCAGTGGGGAGTGAAATGTGATGCAGTGACTGGTGGAAATGAGATGCAGTGACTCAGGGAAAGGAAATGCAGTGTCTGTTTGAAATGGGATGCTGCGACTGAGGGTAATGGGATGCAGTGACTGAGGGTAATGGGATGCAGTGACTGATGGAAATGGATGCAGTGACTGAGTGAAATGGGATGCAGTGACTGAGTGAAATGGGATGCAGTGACTGAGTGAAATGCGATGCAGTGTCTTAAGGAAAGGAAATGCAGTGTCTGAGCGGTATAGGATGCTGCGACTGAGGGAAATGGGCTGGCGTGACCGACGGAAATGGGATGCAGTGTCTGAGCGAAATGGGATGCAGTGACTGAGTGAAATGGGATGCAGTGACTGAGGGAAATGGGATGCAGTGACTGAGGACAATGGGATGCAGTGACTGATGGCAATGGGATGCTGTGACTGATGGAAATTGGACGCAGTGACTGAGTGAAATGGGATGCAGTGACTGAGTGAAATATAATTGCTGTGACTGTGGAAAGGAGATGCAGTGACTGAGGAAATGGCATGCAGTGACTGAGGGAAATGGGATGCAGTGACTGAGGGAAATGGGATGCAGTGACTGGGAAATGGGATGCAGTGACAGTGGGAAATGGGATGCAGTGACTGATGGAAATGGGATGCAGTGACTGAGGGAAATGGGATGCAGTGACTGGGAAATGGGATGCAGTGACAGTGGGAAATGGGACGCAGTGACTGATGGAAATGGGATGCAGTGACTGAGTGAAATGGGACACAGTGACTGAGTGAAATGGAATTGCCGTGACTGTGGAAAGGAGATGCAGTGACTGAGGAAATGGGATGCAGTGACTGAGGGAAATGTGATGCAGTGACTGAGTGGAATGGGATGCAGTGACTGAGTGAAATGGGATGCAGTGACTGCGTGAAATGAGATCCAGTGGGGAATAAAATGGGATGCAGTGACTGGTGAAAATGAGATGCAGTGACTAAGGGAAAGGAAATGCAGTGTCTGTGGGAAATGGAATGCTGTGACTGAGGGTGATGGGATGCAGTGACTGAGGGTAATGGGATGCAGTGACTGATGGAAATGGCTGCAGTGACTGAGTGAAATGGGATGCAGTGACTGAGTGAAATGGGATGCAGTGACTGAGGACATTGGGATGCAGTGACTGAGGACAATGGGATGCAGTGACTGAGGGCAATGTGATGCAGTGACTGAGGGAAATGGGATGCAGTGACTGAGGGAAATGGGATGCAGTGACTGGGAAATGGGATGCAGTGACAGTGGGAAATGGGACGCAGTGACTGATGGAAATGGGACGCAGTGACTGAGTGAAATGGGACACAGTGACTGAGTGAAATGGAATTGCCGTGACTGTGTAAAGGAGATGCAGTGACTGAGGAAATGGGATGCAGTGACTGAGGGAAAAGTGATGCAGTGACTGAGGGAAATGGGATGCAGTGACTGAGTGGAATGGGATGCAGTGACTGAGTGAAATCGGATGTAGTGACTGAGTGGAATGTGATGCTGTGACTGAGTGAAATGCGATGCAGTGACTGCGTGAAATGAGATCCAGTGGGGAATAAAATGGGATGCAGTGACTGAGTGGAATGGGATGCAGTGACTGAGTGAAATCGGATGCAGTGACTGAGTGGAATGTGATGCTGTGACTGAGTGAAATGCGATGCAGTGACTGCGTGAAATGAGATCCAGTGGGGAATAAAATGGGATGCAGTGACTGAGGGAAATGTGATGCAGTGACTGAGGGAAATGTGATGCAGTGACTGAGTGAAATGGGATGCAGTGACTGAGTGGAATGGGATGCAGTGACTGAGGGTAATGGGATGCAGTGACTGATGGAAATGGAAGCAGTGACTGAGTGAAATGGGATGCAGTGACGGAGGTACTGGGAAGGAGTGACTGAGTTAATAGGGATGCAGTCCCTGAGCGGGCTTGGGGTGCACTGACTTAGGGAAATGGGATACAGTGCCTGAGTGAAATGCGACGCACTGACTGAGTGAAATGGGATGCAGTGACTGAGTGGAATGGGATGCAGTGACTGAGTGAAATGGGATGCAGTGACTGAGTGAAATGGGATGCAGTGAATGAGTGAAATGAGATGCAGTGACTGAGTGAAATGCGCGCAGTGACTGATAGAAATCGGATACAGTGACTGATGGAACTGGGATGCAGTGACTGACGGAACTGGGATGCGGTGACTTTGTGAACTGGGATGTGGTGACTGTGTGAAGTGGGATGCGGTGACTATGTGAACTGGGATGCAGTGGCTGAGTGAAATGGGATGCAGTGGCTGAGTGAAATGGGATGCAGTGGGGAGTGAAATGTGATGCAGTGACTGAGGGAAATGAGATGCAGTGACTCAGGGAAAGGAAATGCAGTGTCTGTTTGAAATGGGATGCTGCGACTGAGGGTAATGGGATGCAGTGACTGAGGGTAATGGGATGCAGTGACTGATGGAAATGGATGCAGTGACTGAGATGAAATGGGATGCAGTGACTGAGTGAAATGCGATGCAGTGTCTTAAGGAAAGGAAATGCAGTGTCTGAGCGGTATAGGATGCTGCGACTGAGGGAAATGGGCTGGCGTGACCGACGGAAATGGGATGCAGTGTCTGAGCGAAATGGGATGCAGTGACTGAGTGAAATGGGATGCAGTGACAGAGGGAAATGGGATGCAGTGACTGAGGACAATGGGATGCAGTGACTGACGGCAATGGGATGCTGTGACTGATGGAAATTGGACGCAGTGACTGAGTGAAATGGGATGCAGTGACTGAGTGAAATATAATTGCTGTGACTGTGGAAAGGAGATGCAGTGACTGAGGAAATGGCATGCAGTGACTGAGGGAAATGGGATGCAGTGACTGAGGGAAATGGGATGCAGTGACAGTGGGAAATGGGATGCAGTGACAGTGGGAAATGGGATGCAGTGACTGATGGAAATGGGATGCAGTGACTGAGGGAAATGGGATGCAGTGACTGGGAAATGGGATGCAGTGACAGTGGGAAATGGGACGCAGTGACTGATGGAAATGGGATGCAGTGACTGAGTGAAATGGGACACAGTGACTGAGTGAAATGGAATTGCCGTGACTGTGGAAAGGAGATGCAGTGACTGAGGAAATGGGATGCAGTGACTGAGGGAAATGTGATGCAGTGACTGAGTGAAATGTGATTCAGTCACTGAGTGAAATGGGATGCAGTGACTGAGTGAAATGCGATGCAGTGACTGAGTGAAATGCGATGCAGTGACTGAGGGAAATGGGATGCAGTATTTGTAGGAAGGAGGATGCAATCACTGAGTGAAATGCGATGCAGAGACTGAGGGAAAGGAGATGCTCTGACTATGGGAAAAGGGATGCAGTGAGTGTGGGAAATGGAATGCATCGTCTGTGAGATACGGGAAACAGTGACTGATGGGAATGTGATGCAGTGACTGTGGTGAAGGAGATGCAGTGATTGAGTGAAATGGGATGCAGTGACTGAGTGAAATGTGATGCAGTGACTGCTTGAAATGGGATGCAGTGACTGAGGGAAATGTGATGCAGTGACTGAGTGAAATCGGATGCAGTGACTGACGGAAATGTGATTTCGTCACTGAGTGAAATTGGATGCAGTCGCTCAGTGAAACGGGATGCATCACTGAGTGAAATGGGATGCAGTGTCTGAGTACAATGGGATGCAGTGACTGGGTGAAATGGGATGCAGTGACTGAGTGAAATCGGATGCAGTGACTGAGGGAAATGGGATGCACTGACCGAGTGAAATCAGATGCAGTGACTGACGGAAATGGGATGCAGTGACTGAGGGAAATGCGGTGCATTATTTGTGGGAAGAAGGATGCAATCACTGAATGAAATGAGATGATGAGACTGAGGGCAAGGAGATGCTGTGACTATGGGAAATGGGATGCACTGAGTGTGGGAAATTGAATGCAGCGTCTGTGAGATACGGGAAACAGTGACTGATGGAAATGGGATGCAGTAACTGTGTTGAAGGAGATGCAGTGACTGAGTGAAATTGGATGCAGTGACTGCGTGAAATGCGATGCAGTGACTGAGTGAAATGTGATGCAGTCACTGAGTGAATTGGGATGCAGTCACTGAGTGAAATGGGATGCATCACTGAGTGAAATGGGATGCAGTGACTGATGGAAATTGGATGCAGTGACAGAGTGACATGAGGTGCAGTGACTGAGTGAAATGAGATGCAGTGTCTGATTGAAATGTGATGCAGTGACTGAGGGAAATGGGATGCAGTGACTGAGGTACTGGGAAGTAGTGACTGAGTGAAATGCGATGCAGTGACTGAGTGAAATGCGATGCAGTGACTGAGTGAAATGCGATGCACTGACTGAGTGAAATGAGATGCACTGACTGATGGAAATTGGATGCAGTGACAGAGCAACATGAGGTGCAGAGACTGAGTAAAATGAGAAGCATTGAATGCACTGTCTGTGAGATACGGGAAACAGTGACTGATGGAAATGGGATGCACTGACTATGGTGAAGGGGATGCAGCGACTGAGTGAAATGGGATGCAGTGACTGCGTGAAATGGGATGCAGTGACAGAGTGAAAGGGGATGCAGTGACTGATGGAAATGGCATGCAGTGTCTGACGGAAATGGGATGCAGTGTCTGTTTGAAATTGGATCCTGCGACTGAAGTTAATGGGATGCAGTGACTGAGGGTAATGGGATGCAGTGACTGAGTGAAATTTGATGTAGTGACTGAGGGAAATGGGATGCAGTGTCTGAGTGAAATGAGATGCAGTGACTGATGTAAATGGCATGCAGTGAATGAGGGAAATGGGATGCAGTGACTGACGGAAATGTGATGCAGTGTCTGTTTGAAATTGGATCCTGCGACTGAAGTTAATGGGATGCAGTGACTGAGGGTAATGGGATGCAGTGACTGAGTGAAATGGGATGCAGTGACTGAGGGCAATGGTATGCAGTGACTGAGGGAAATCGGATGCAGTGACTGGGAAATGGGATGCAGTGACAGTGGGAAATGGGATGCAGTGACTGAGTGAAATGGGACGCAGTGACTGATGGAAAGGAGATGCAGTGACTCTGTGAAATGGGATGCAGTGATTGAGTGAAACGGGATGCAGTGACTGAGTGAAATGGGATTGCCGTGACTGTGGAAAGGAGTTGCAGTGACTGAGGAAATGGGACGCAGTGACTGAGTGAAATGGGACGCAGTGACTGATGGAAAGGAGATGCAGTGACTCTGTGAAATGGGATGCAGTGACTGAGTGAAATGGGATTGCCGTGACTGTGGAAAGGGGATGCAGTGACTGAGGGAAATGAGATGCCGAGACTGAGTGAACTGGGATGCAGTGACTGATGGAAATGGTATGCAGTGACTGACGGAAATGGGATGCAGTGTCTGTTTGAAATGGGATCCTGCGACTGAAGTTAATGGGATACAGTGACTGAGGGTAATGGGATGCAGTGACTGAGTGAAATGGAATGCAGTGACTGAGTGAAATGGAATGCAGTGACTGAGTGAAATGGGATGCAGTGACTGAGGGTAATGGGATGCAGTTACTGAGTGAAATAGGATGCAGTGACTGATGGAAATGGGACGCAGTGACTGAGTGAAATGGGACGCAGTGACTGATGGAAAGGAGATGCAGTGACTCTGTGAAATGGGATGCAGTGACTGAGTGAAATGGGACGCAGTGACTGATGGAAAGGAGATGCAGTGACTCTGTGAAATGGGATGCAGTGACTGAGGAAATGGGACGCAGTGACTGATGGAAAGGGATGCCTTGACTGTGTGTAAAGTGAAGCATTGAGTGAAATGGGATGCAGTGGCTGTGTGAAATGGGATGCAGTGGCTGTGTGAAATGGGATGCACTGGCTGTGTGAAATGGGATGCACTGGCTGTGTGAAATGGGATGCAGTCACTGTGTGAAATGGGATGCAGTGGCTGTGTGAACTGGGATTCTGAGACTCAAGTGAATGGGATGCCGTGTCTGTGGGGAATGGGATGCAGTGACTGTGGTGAAGGAGATGCAGTGATTGTGTGAAATGGGATGCAGTGACTGCTTCAAATGGGATGCAGTGACTGAGTGAAATGGGATGCAGTGACTGAGGGACATGGGATGCAGTGACTGAGGGACATGGGATGCAGTGACTGAGGGACATGGGATGAAGTGACTGAGTGAAATGGGATGCAGTGATTGAGGGAAATTTGATGCAGTGACTTAGGGAAATTGGATGCAGTGACAGAGTGACATGAGCTGCAGTGTCTGATGGAAATGTGATGCAGTACCAGAGGGAAATGGGATGCGGTGACTGAGGTACAGGGAAGGAGTGACTGAGTTCATGGGGATGCAGTGCCCAAGCGGACTTGGGGTGCAGTGAGTGAGGGAAATGGGATACAGTGCCTGAGTGAAATGTGACGCGCTGACTGAGTGAAATCGGATGCAGTGACTGAGTGGAATGGGATGCAGTGACTGAGTGAAATGGGATGCTGTGACTGAGTGAAATGGGATGCTGTGACTGATGGAAATTGGATGCAGTGACAGAGTGACATGAGCTGCAGTCACTGAGTGAAATGAGAAGCATTGATTGCACTGTCTGTGAGATACGGGAAACAGTGACTGATGGAAATGGGATGCAGTGACTGTGGTGAAGGGGATGCAGCGACTGAGTGAAATGGGATGCAGTGACTGAGTGAAATGCGATGCAGTGAATGAGTGAAATGAGATGAACTGACTGATGGAAATTGGATGCAGTGACAGAGTGACATGAGCTGCAGTCACTGAGTGAAATGAGATGCATTGTTTCATGGAAATGGTCTGCAGTAACTGACGGAAATGAGATGCAGTGACTGAGGGAAATTGGATGCAGTGACTGAGGGAAATGGGATGCAGTGACCGAGTGAAATGAGATGCAGTGACTGAGCAAAATGGGATGCACTATTTTTGGGAAGTAGGATGCAATCACTGATTGAAATGAGATGCAGAGACTGTGGGAAAGGAGATGCTGTGTCTATGGGAAATGGGATACATTGAGTGTCGGAAATTGAATGCAGCGTCTGTGAGATACGGGAACCAGTGACTGATGGAAATGGGATGCTGTGACTGTGGTGAAGGAGATGCAGTGATGGAGTGAATTGGGATGCAGTGACTGAGTGAAATGTGATGCAGTGACTGCGTGAATTGCGATGCAGTGACTGCATGAACTGCGATGCAGTGACTGCGTGAAATGGGACACAGTGACTCAGTGAAATGTGATTCAGTCACTGAGTGAAATGTGATTCCATCACTGAGTGAAATATGATGCACTCACTGAGTGTACTGTGATTCAGTCACTGAGAAAACTGTGATGCAGTCACCGAGTGAAATGGGATGCAGTGGCTGAGTGAAATGGAATGCAGTGACTGACGGAAATGGGATGCAGTGACTGAGGGAAATGGGATGCAATCACTGAGTGAATTGCAATGCAAAGACTGAGGGAAAGGTGATGCTGTGACGATGGGAAATGGGATGCAGTGAGGGTGTGAAATTGAATGCAGCGTCTGTGAGATACGGGAAACAGTGACTGATGGAAATTGGACGCAGTGACTGTGGTGAAGGAGACGCAGTGATTGAGTGAAATGGGATGCAGTGACTGAGTAAAATACGATGCAGTGACTGAGTGAAATGTGATGCAGTGACTGCGTGAAATGGGATGCAGTGACTGTGGTGAAGGAGATGCAGTGACTGAGGGAAATGGGATGCAGTGACAGAGTGACATGAGCTGTAGTGTCTGATGGAAATGTGATGCAGTACCTGATGGAAATGGGATGCAGTGACTGAGGTACTGGGAAGGAGTGACTGAGTTCATGGGGATGCAGTGCCCAAGCGGACTTGGGGTCCAGTGAGTGAGGGAAATGGGATACAGTGCCTGAGTGAAATGAGATGCAGTGACTGAGGGAAATGGGATGCAGTGACTGAGTGAAATGAGATGCAGTGACAGAGAGAAATGGGATGCAGTGACTGTGGGACATGGGAAGCATTGACTGAGTGAAATGCGATGCAGAGACTGAGGGAAAGGAGATGCTGTGACTATGGGAAATGGGATGCAGTGAGTGTGGGAAATTGAATGCAGCGCCTGTGAGATACGGGAAACAGTGACTGATGGAAATGGAATGCAGTGACTATGGTGAAGGAGATGCAGTGACTGAGTGAAATGGGATGCAGTGACTATGGGAAATGGGATGCCTTGACTGACGGAAATGGGATGCAGTGATTGACGGAAATTGAATGCCGCCTCAGTGAGAAACGGGATACAGTGACTGAGTGAAATGGGATGCAGTGACTGATGGAATTGGGGTGCAGTGACCACATCAGTACTGGGTGATGATCCTGGCCAGGTATTAGATTTCAAAGTCGTTGATCACCTTGGTGATAGCGATCACAATTCTGTTATGTTTACTTCAGTGATGGAAAGGGATAGGTGTACACCACTGTGCAAGAGTTATAGCTGGCGGAAAGGCAATTACGAAGAGATTATGCAAGATTTAGGGAGCATAGGATGGGGAAGGAAACTGCAGTGGATGGGCACAATAGAAATGTGGAGCTTATTCAAGGAAAAGCTCCTGTGTGTCCTAGGTAAGTATGTACCTGTCAGGCAGGGAGGAAGCTGTAGGGTGCGGGAGCCGTGGTTTACGAAGGAAGTGGAATCTCTGGTCAAGAGGAAGAAGGCGGCTTCTGTTACTTTCAGATGTGAAGGCTCAGTTAGGGTGATTGAGGGTTACAAGGTAGCCAGGAAAGACCGAAAGAGAGAGCTCAGAAGATCCAGGAGGAGACATGAGAAGTTGTTGGCGGATAGGATCAGGGTAAACCCTCAGGCTTTCTCTCGGTATTTAAGGAATAAAAGAATGACAAAAGTAAGATGAGGCCCAATCAAGGATAGTAGTGGTAAGTTGTGTGTGGAGTCAGATGAGATAGGGGAAGCGCTAAATGAATATTTTTCAACAGTATTCACTCTAGAAAACCACAATGTTGTCGAGGAGAATACAGACATACAGGCTACTGGACTAAGTGGGATTGAGGTTCACAAGGAAGAGGTTTTTGAAATCCTACAGAGGGTGAAGATAGCTATGTCCCCTGGGCCGGATGGGATTTATCCTCGGATCCTCTGAGAATCCAGGGAGGAGATTGCCGAGCCTTTGGCATTGATCTTTAACTCATCATTGTCTACAGGAATAGTGCCAGATGACTGGAGGATAGCAATTGTGGTTCCCCTGTTCAAGAAGGGGAGTAGAGACAACCATGGTAATTATCGGCCAGTGAGCCTTACCTCAGTTGTCGGTAAAGTGTTGAAAAAGGTTATATGGGATAGGATTTACAATCATCTGGAAAAGAATAAATTGATTCGGGATAGTCAGCACGGTTTTGTGAAGGGAAGGTCGTGCTTCACAAACCTTATTGAGTTCTTTGAGAAGGTGACCAAACAGGTGGATGAGAGTAAACCGGTTGATGTGGAGTATATGGATTTCAGCAAGGCGTTCGATAAGGTTCCGCATAACAGACTATTGTACAAAATGCAGAGGAATGGAATTGTGGGAGATATAGCAGTTTGGATCGGAAATTAGCTTGCTGAAAGAAGACAGAGCGTGGTAGTTGATGGGAAACGTTCATCCTGGAGACCAGTTACTGGTGGTGTACCGCAGGGGTGGGTGTTGGGTCCACTGCTGTTTGTCATTTTTATAAATGACCTGGATGAGGGCGTAGAAGGATGGGTTAGTAAATTTGCAGACGACACTAAGATAGGTGGAGTTGTGGATAGTGACAAAGGATTTGTTGCAGAGGGACATAGATAAGCTGCAGAGCTGGTCTGAGAGGTGACAAATGGAGTTTAATGCAGACAAGTGTGAGGTGATGCACTTCGGTAGGAGTAACCAGAAGGCAAAGTACAGGGCTAATGGTAAGATGCTTCGTAGTATAGATGAGCAGAGAGATCTTGGTGTCCATGAACACAGATCCTTGAAAGTTGCCACCCAGGGTGACAGGGCTGTTAAGAAGGCATACAGTGTTTTAGCTTTGATTAATAGAGGGATCGAGTTCCAGAACCAAGAGGTTATGGTGATGCTGTACAAAACTCTGGTGCGGCCGCACTTGGAGTATTGCGTACAGTTCTGGTCACCGCATTATAAGAAGGATGTGGAAGCTTTGAAAAGGGTGCAGAGGAGATTTACTAGGATGTTGCCAGGGAAAGAGGGAAGGTCTGAGAATGAATGGCTGAGGGACTTGAGGCTGTTTTCATTCGAGAGAAGAAGGTTGAGAGGTGACTTAATTGAGACATATAAAATAATCAGAGGGTTAGATAGGGTGGATAGGGAGAGCCTTTTTCCTTGGATGGTGACGGCGAACACGAGGGGGTATAGCTTTAAATTGAGGGGTGAAAGATATAGGACAGATGTCAGAGGTAGTTTGTTTACTCAGAGAGTAGTAAGGGAATGGAACGCTTTGCCTGCAACGGTCGTAGATTTGCCAACTTTAGGTATATTTAAGTCGCCATTGGATAAGCATATGGGCGTACATGGAATAGTGCAGGTTAGATGGGCTTGAGATCGGCATGACAGGTCGGCACAAGATCGAGGGCCGAAGGGCCTGTACTGTGCTGTAATGTTCTATGTTCTATGGCTAGCTCTCCCTGTGCTCCGTGTGATTTAACTTCCCTCTTGGAGTACCGTGAGGAACCTTCTTGAACGCCTTACTGAAGCCCGTATGCGTCCATCTTTCTGCCTTAGTCAATGCTCTTGATTACTACTTTAAAAAACTCAATCAAATTACGTGAGTTATGATTTCCTGTGCACATGTGTCCTCGGATCCCATGGACTGTTTCCTGTTCTAACAGTCTTCAAATGGGGGATCTTGTCAAAAGCTTTGCTGATGCCCAAGTAGACTGTATCAAATGCATTGCCCTCATGCACACACCTAGTTAGCTCTTCAATCATAGATTCATAGAGTCATACAGCACAGAATGAGGACCTTCAGTCCCAATCATCTGTACTGATCAGGTGTCCCAAACTTAACCGGTCCCATTTGCCTGTGTTTGGTATCCGTCTAAACCTTTCCTAATTGTGTACCTGTCCAAATGTCTTTTAAATACAGCAATTTTATCTGCCTCGACCACATCTGTTGGCAGCTCCTTCCATTCACGAACCCCACCCCCCCCACCCCTTGTGGAAAGTTGGTTGAAAGTCAAAGCTGTGAATGTTAGAGATTCATCAACAAACCTCTTGCTGTCAACTGAAAGAAACCAGAGCTGATAAATCTCATTAGTAAACAAAATCATAGTTCTCCAGATTTAGTAAACATTATTTAGTAATTCCTCTTTTAATAGCTCTCACACAGTTGGCTGTCACTGAGGGGACTTCTCCTTGTACATTTCCTGCCATTAACCCAGTGCACTCTACAGGGACAGAAGACAGTAAAACTAAATAAAGAAACTCTAATTGAAAGAAAGAAGAATTATGGAAATGTCCTGCCCTCACCCCTTCTTTCCTCACAACCGCTCCCCACCCCTTTCACAAAGAACGATCAAACGAATGCTGTTGTAACATCTTACTTTGTTCCAATCCCAGTTTATTTGTTGCTGAAACAGACTTTCTTGCTATTGGTCCCTTTGCACTTAATTATTCCAATGCACCCTGCGCACCTCCCGCTTTCTATTCTCGATAAAATCAGGGTCTTCTGCTGTTTATGTTAACCGTTCATAGCACATCCTGTGCCCCTTGACCTGCATCAATTCCAAGTTCAGCAAATCCTCAATTTTAATATTAATTAATAAACTCTAGTTTCGGTTTCAAATCCCTCCACGGTCTTGAATCCCTCCCCTAATCTCTGTAATCCCCTCCAGTCTCCTAGTTTTCAGAGCTATCTACAGTCTTACACTAACTCATTCCTGAACATTTCCAGTTGTAGTTAGCTCACAGGTGGCATTGCTGTGAGCTGCCAAGGTACTAACACTGGAATTTCTTTCCTCAACCACTCTGTCCCTCAACCAGTTATTCCTCATTTCGTACACTGAGCATGAGTGACCTGCAGTGAGGTCTCAAGGAATTGGTGCCAGTTCACCAGAGGATGAAGTCACACTCCATTTCAGCTACAGGGGATTCAGATGAGAACTGCAATGGGGATGGGGTGGCCGACAGAAGAAGGATTGGTGCATTGGCAGGTTAGAAAGCCCGCCATTAATGTCACGGAGCAGGAAAGACTCTGGCTTCAATCTGGCGCAGTGTTTGGAACCCATCCACTCCAGCACTGAGTTGTGGCCAACCTGATGGGAACAGTTACAGATTGAGTCATGATTGGCATCTCTGCTCCAGAAAAAGCAGAAGCTGTTGTGGTACAGTCGTGGGTGGGCCCTTCTGGAGCTAGAGTTACTCAGGATAAACACAATAAAAATCATCAGCTTTCACCTGCAGTGCCACAGTCACAGGGATCGCACTCTGTGGGAGCATTAAGCAAGAAAAAGGCACCTATAATACTGGTATGAAGGAAATAAATGAGGGCAGTTGATATTTGCATGCATTGTGGCATAGATTGTTCAACATTATTGTTTTGAAATATCGATATTGTGATGGCATTTACTGTTGTTTGTAGACAAGTGGTGCAGTGGTAGTCAACAGTCAAGGAGAGGGAAGGTTCAGCCTTGTTAGTGGAATTTGATCTTACATTTACCTGTATTACAGTTGGTCGAGTGGATCACAGAAAGTCTGGCAACAAAAAAGCTGCAATGGTTACCTCCTCACTGCTTCCAACTCCTCCTCTTTCTCAGCTGGTGCCCGATCACTGGCAGCGACAGCGTACCCTCATGATGCCAAGGTTGGAGACTATCAAGAATCATGACGACACCGGCCCTTCTCTGTACTGCAGGACTGCCCCAGAGTGCTCCAGGCAGCAGAAACAACATTGAACTACTCCAGTGGTCTGCACCATTACATTTCCTGTGGTACTTTATGCAGCCCCTCTGAGTGTGTAATACACACTCCCATATGGACCAGGTCATCAAACAAAGGCTCTTGTCACCTCCTCATTACTTCAAGTTGTTCAAATGAGGATGGCAGGGCAGAATATTGAAGAATTATTACAAAGTCTTCTGTTCAGTATCCTGCTGCTCTCTGACAAGGAAAACTGAAATGTACTTGATTTTCATGTAATTTTGATTCCCATTACAGGTCCTTATGGGAACAGGAAAAATGACAAGCTGGAAAATTTTGCAAGTAATCTTTGGGCCAGCCTGGAATCTTCCCATCCTCTGGCCATGACCTTGTGACCCTGCTTGGAGGTTGTACTTACAGTTTCAGAAGTGATCAATTCCAGTGAGGATGTCTGTACTAAGGTGAAAGCTCACGCACAGTTCTTCACGACGGGAAAAATGGCTCCATTCAGACTCTGGAGATTCAGGTATCCCACTGAGAATCGTTGTCTCCTTCATCATTCACCTTATTCCAGTCACCTGTCCTGCTCTGTGTGATTTCTGTCCATTCTCTCAGTCATGCTTGTCTGAGGGGATAGCCACTACTGTCGCCCTGTTGTTGACTTGTGCAGTGTCCTCACAGTCAGGGAATGCTTCCCCATTCCTGAGAGATTTCAGCTGGCTTAAACAGCTCTGAAAACCACGAAACACTTTTACAAGAGTCAGCGGAAATCCACTTGCATCTAACCTGTAAGTAGTTGGTGATATCTCTATCCTCACTGCACTGGATTAAGAGAGGATTGTAACTGGAATACTGAGGTCAAAACATATACCATTAGCATCCAAGCAGCATTACGCATACTTCCATCAGAATGTGAATCAGATGACAGGGATTATACCTAGCACTTGGAGAACTGACAGAAACCCCAGGTTACCGTGTCAGGAAAGTTCCAGTGAATGAAGTGCCAACCGAGCACTTACCATTCGGGGGCAGTCTGTGGCTAAAACCCCACTCACTGAGAGATGCTGGCCAAACAGAGACTAGTGTCTCGCCATTGCAGGTGGTGCCACCAGGAAGGGTGGCTGATGCTGGTACTGCAATTAATCCAATGCTATTAGTGAGTCATGAACAAATTGGGGTCGTGGGAGAGGTTTTCTGGCCAGGGAATCAGGAGGTTGTAAGAAAAGGTAGTCAGGTGCTATCTGTTTGCCATCGCTCCTAATATGGCATGGCGGATCAATGGTTAGCACTGCTGCCTCACAGCTCCAGGGACCCAGGTTCAATTCCAACCTCAGGTGACTGTCTGTGTGGAGTTTGCACATTCTGTATATGTCTGCATGGGTTTCCTCTGGGTGCTCCAGTTTCCTCCCACAGTCCAAAGATGTGCAGGTTAGATGGCTTGGCCATGCTAAGTTGCCCAGAGTGTCCAGGTATGTGTGGGTTAGGTGGGTTATAGTGGAATGGGTGTGGGTGGAATGCTGCAAAGGTCAATGTTGGGTCAAAGGGTCTGATTGGACACTGTAGGGATTCTATAATTAAGAGTTTTACTTCTCAAACTTTCTGTGTGATATTTGTTCAGCCTCAGTTATTAATTGCCCACTCAGGGGAGTAAAGACCATTTACCAGCCTTCCCAATCGAGACTGCATCAGGGTAAAACTTGAAAGACAGTCAGGTCCGTACTTACACTCTCCAGCTCAAACCCCGCATAAAGAGAGGGGTGTTAAATTCTACCCGTCATGTACAAAATCCAGCACCTACGTGATTGCCTGCAAAAATGCCATCCATCACTGCCCACAACAGAAGAGTGAACCTGGCAGAAACGCAGAATTGCTACAACGCAGAAGGAAGACATTCAGCCCATCATACTTGCCAAGCTCTCTGAGCACTCTAATTTAAGGCCAATCTTCTACCTTTTTCCAAAAACCCTGCATGTATTTTTTTTTCTGTTTAAGTAACCATCCCTCTTGCGTGCCTTCGCCGAATCTGCCACCACCACATTTCCGGGCAGTGGATTCCAGGCCCAGATCACTCACTGGCTGAATAAAGTATTTTTTTCTCACTGCCCATTTGCTTCTTTTGTTAGCATCTTTGAAACTGTGCCCTCTGGTTCTAGATTCATTTTAGGAGTGGGAACATTTTATTCCTAGATAACAAGGTGTAGAACTGGATGAAGAGCTTTCTGAACTTTCGTCAGAAAAATGAAGAAGGGTCTAGGCCTGAAATGTCAGCCTTCCTGCTCCTCTGATGCAGCTGGGCCTGCTGCGTTCATCCAGCTCAGCACCTTGTTATCTCAGATTCCCCAGCATCTGCAGTTCCTACTATCTCTGAAGCATTTTATTCCTATCTGCTTTCTCCTGAGCACTCATGGTTTTGGAAAGTTTCTATCAAGTTTCCAAGGAAAGCAGTCCCAGTACCTTGAAAAAATCCTCATAACTGAGTTTCTCATCCCTGAGAATCATTCTCATAAATGGAGGCGTTGTGACAACATCACTGGACTAGTAATCCGGAGATTCAGGTAATCAGAATCAACTTTCACCATGACGCATGTTTGAATCCAATTTCAATTTAAAAACAACACCCAGGAATGAAAGTCTAATGGCGCCCATGAAATGGACCAACGACTGTGCTGTACATTTCTATGACTCTATGTCTCATAACAGGTCGCAGTACATTGGAGTTTTGTGTCATCTGCACAGTACAATGTTGTCCCCTGCACACCCAAGCCGAGATCATTTATGTCCGTATCAGGAAAGCAAGGGTCTCAATACCAGCCTCAGGGGAACTCCACAACAAACATCCTCTCAATCAGAAAAACACCCATCACACTGTCTTTCTTGTGATCAGAGATAATGGGAACTGCAGATGCTGGAGAATCCAGGAGAACAAAGTGTGTAGCTGGATGAACACAGCAGGCTGAGCAGCATCTCAGGAGCACAGCAGCTGACGTCAGCTTTGGTGCTCCTGAGATGCTGCTTGGCCTGCTGTGTTCATCCAGCTACACACTTTGTTATATTACACTCTCTTTCTTATCCCTCAGACAATTTTGGATCCCTTTCATTCTGAGATTTTCTTCAAAAATTGTACAAAATGCTTTTGGATAGCCCATGCACAGCACAACAGCATCTTTGTCCTTTTCAACCTTCTCTGTTACCTGCGACTATCTCAAGCATCCAAATGATGTGGGCAAGTGGATACTGACGTTATTGGATCTTAAGACACGGAAAATAACTCATTGATAATGTGGTATCCCAAATTAGAACCATCAGAGATTTACATGTCGGTGATAATTTACGCACATGAGAGGGGTGCAGACACTTAGAGCCATTCAGCCGCTAGCTGAAAACATTTCCGAGTTAATTGCCACCCTGCGCAGAGTGCACATACAAATCTTGATGACAAGCATGACCCCAAGTCAGACAGCATCATTAGCATTGCTTCCAGATTAAAAATAACCCAGGGAGAACAAGACACTGCCTTTCAGACAGGTGTGGAGATAATTCCCAAATAACTAGCTTGATCCCAGACCATAGATGGGATGTACAATTATGGATTGACCAGATAAGGAACCAGCCAGGGTGCTCAATGATAACTGGTTAACATGGCGGGGAAGGGAGTGAAAAAATAACGAGACGTGCTAATCGGAATTGAGCTGTATTTGTGTGTTAAGTATAATTGAAGGGGCGTAAGAAGTGGGAGAGGGCTGTGGTGGCGGGTGGAATGATTGATGGAAGCCGCATTTGCTTCTTGTCCAAGTTTAATTCACTTCCGGAGACGCCGGTATTATTTTCAAATTGGCGCTATTTGCAGCGTAAAATTGCAATCGCCAAATGTTATGCTGACTCCTGAGACAGCAGGTTGGCAACCCCCAGTGAAAAGGGACCAGGTACCAACGCTGCATCACCTTGCAGTTCTTAATCCAGGATGATAGAGAGTTTGGAACAGTCCCGGCCAAGTTGAAGTTACAGCATCCATTTCCATCAGTTAATATTGTGACGAGCATAATGTTTAAATGTGCAGTTTCACCTGTTCAATTCTTGTCTATCGACCAATAAATACAGATATTGCAATGGTGGGAAGGATTAGCGGGATGTTAGAAAGCAAAGCGGTGTTATTTTCGGAAAATGGTTACAAACCAGAGATTTTAAAAGGATTAGTTCCACCCCTTTCCCACCCCACCCCCAACACGCACTCTTTGGTAGGGGTTTCCTTTAAGAGCGCTTCCAGAAATAAACCTGCCTTGGCCCAGGATCTGTCCTATTTGGTATGAGAGGGATGTGATGATTTGGCTCCTGTACAATCTTCCTCCGCCATGCGGCAGGGTAGGAGCATTGAAAGCAGATCTCAGCTCTTGTGGAGAGAGAGAGGGAGAGCGTGAGGCAGCGGCTGCGAAACGCGATGGGAGTCAGGACGGACTGAAGAACCATGGCATCGCCGCTGTGTACTCAGTGCAGCCACCAGGCTCTCGGGGGAGGACAGCAAGGAGAATTTTGTGTTGTCCTTTTTATTTGCAATAATCCGGGGTGGGGAAGGGGAGAGAGAGCTGAGATAATGGGAACTGCAGATGCTGGAGAATTCCAAGATAATAAAATGTGAGGCTGGATGAACACAGCAGGCCAAGCAGCATCTCAGGAGCACACAAGCTGACGTTTCGGGCCTAGACCCTTCATCAGAGAGGGGGATGGGGAGAGGGAACTGGAATAAACAGGGAGAGAGGGGGAGGCGGACCGAAGATGGAGAGTAAAGAAGATAGGTGGGGAGGAGAGTATAGGTGGGGAGGTAGGGAGGGGATAGGTCAGTCCAGGGAAGACGGACAGGTCAAGGAGGTGGGATGAGGTTAGTAGGTCGATGGAGGTGCGGCTTGTCGGGGGGAGGAAGGGATGGGTGAGAGGAAGAACCGGTTACGGAGGCAGAGACAGGTTGGACTGGTTTTGGGATGCAGTGGGTGGGGGGGAAGAGCTGGGCTGGTTGTGAGGTGCAGTGGGGGGAGGGGACGAACTGGGCTGGTTTAGGGATGCTAAATCTCCCCTTCCCCCACCGCATCCCTAAACCAGCCCAGTTCGTCCCCTCCCCCCACTGCACCACACAACCAGCCCAGCTCTTCCCCTCCACCCACTGCATCCCAAAACCAGTCCAACCTGTCTCTGCCTCCCTAACCTGTTCTTCCTCTCAGCCATCCCTTCCTCCCACCCCAAGCCGCACCCCCATCTACCTACTAACCTCATCCCACCTCCTTGACCTGTCCGTCTTCCCTGGACTGACCTTTTCTCTCCTCTCCACCTTCGGTCCGCCTCCCCCTCTCTCCCTATTTATTCCAGTTCCCTCTCCCCGTCCCCCTCTCTGATGAAGGGTCTAGGCCCGAAACGTCAGCTTTTGTGCTCCTGAGATGCTGCTTGGCCTGCTGTGCTCATCCAGCCTCACATTTTATTATTTTAGGAGAGAGAGCTGTTTTGGTTTGTGATACAAGAGACGAGGCTGCCTATGCCTTTCACCCATCGGTAGCTCTCCTCCTGTCCCTGCCTCTATGCACACACTCTGCCAGGCATAGTCTTCCTCCCTCTGTGTGTGTGTGTGTCTCTCTCGCTTCAGCTCCTAAAACCTAAGATGCATCGGATATAAAAACACGCACATAAACACACACACACACACACACACATCAACAAGCCATGGAGAAAGATCAGGAATTACTGCAAGCTGTCAAAACCGAAGATGTAGCTGCAATGCAGAAGCTGTTGCAAAGGCCGAAACAAGGCAAAGCGAGTGAGTACCCTTTACACACCGTTCCATTGGCTGATGTGAATGTGCCTGCGTTTTTTGTGTGTGTGTGTGTTTTGCAAATGTCCTGTTATTGTGGAGTAGGAGGGGAGGGAGTTTGGTCTGTTGTTCAATATGGGCTCTCCTATCTTGACCGATGCTGTTCGTGACTCTTGATACAGTGCAATCGGTGGGAATGTAGCATTAGCCTGAATAGTGCGTTCTCTCTCTCCCTCAGACAGCTCCCCTGCATCCCTTAGCTTCACAAGCCGGCGCTTTCTGCTCCTAACAGCGCAGATTGGACGTTGAGGATAGATAAGGTCAATACTGGGAATCCTAGATTCCCTATCAACCGGGAAAGAGATTGCAGATGGTTTGTAGCGAATCCACGGTTGAGATACAACGCACAGAATCAGTTCGTATAAGGGGAAAGGTGGTTCTGGAGGTTTGCACTGTTCTGTTTCGGCAAAAAAAGTGCCCGACCAGAGAATATCAGGCCAGTGACTAAGATGGTTAAACAGCTAATTCTAGTGGAAAGCTGTCAAGAAGGTAATAGCTCAGAGTCTCGCTTCTGAGGAAGTGCAAACTGGAGATCTTGTTTGACCCACTCTGTGCAGGTTGTTGTTGCTGTGTTGCAAAGAGAGCCTAGAGACGTGAGGGGGGACTTGGATGTGACAAATGCAGTGACTCCACACCCGGGCAGTGGTTTGGCAACATGATTCGGACCCCGTTAGCTTGCAGCCCTCTGACGCTGTTCCCTTCCTGCCGGATGCTCACTGGCTCGCACGCCCCAAACAACCGGGGCTATTTTAAATTTAACCCCTTGATTGACGGGCTGACAAGTGCCTGTTGATGACAAAGCAATAGATGCTGCAGATCTGGTAATTAGAAGCAGTTTTGCTGGGAGACGCTTTAAATGATAGATTTCAATTCTAAAATTAACCAGGATTAAACGGGGGAGACCTCGAGCTGGCTGATCTATGATGTAGTAATAACAGTATTTTCGGAAAGATTGTCTGAGACGCAGGAGTGATGTCTCTCCCAGCTATCCTGGCTGCAAGGAGAAGGAAAAGGCAACCCTTTCCGAACAAGGCACAGTGAGGATTTCTGAAACATTTATGTATCGCTTAACTGGAAACTTGATAATGTACGCCACAATGTGGGAGGGGGAATCTTATTCAGTTCTATATTTGCCTAAAGCTTCACTCCAGATATTTTGTTAAAAATAAAAGAATAATGGGATTTGAAGGGTACACTGTGAGTAAATCGTGGGAAAATGTTAATTTATTTTGATGTGACTTGCTCCTACATGAGTAAAACATATTGTGATTAAGGATGATGGAATAAACTAAAAGCATTATTTGCCAGGATGAGATTCTGTCATAGTCTGGAGATGCGCTGCTCTGCTATCCAGTTATGAAGAGCTGCTGTAGTTGTGTTCTACAAGACTCCAATTGTTGGATGCAGTGGAAGTCTTTCTGGAGAAGACACCATGTCCCTTTAAAAATAGTTTCTTACTGATTGATCATGTCACACACAGTACTTTGATTTGTAATTTTCTGGCTTATTCTCTGGTGTTGAGAACCTTTGTGGGTTGACTCTCCCTTTGACCTCATGATCCCTGTTGAGTTTAGATTTTGAATGCGTGGCCTGTGCATTTGTTGGATTTCTCTCTATTGGTTCTCTAAGTTCACTGACTGAATGCAACACTGTATCAATGTTTACCAATAATGATCATATCTGTGATGATGATGCTATTTTCCTTGGGACAGATAATGAAAATCTCCATGCTTCACAAAGTCTGTCTTCGTGTCTATTGGTGCTCCATAATTGGTGACCATGCCTTCAGCTGACAATGCCTTAAGCTCTGGAATTTCTTCCATAAACCTCACCACTCCTTTACCACCCCCCCCCCCCCCGACCATGTTCTCCTTTACATTATTGGTTATAAAATACCAGAGCGGTTACCTGTGTTGATATCGCCAGTGTCACGTTTGATTAGATCATTCCTCCTATGAAATATTGTGAGACATTTTACCAATGCAAGATGCATACATGCTGTTGTTTTTAGACAATAAGTCGAGGTGGGAGGGTGCGGTATCATTGGGATTTAAATGGCTGGAGAGGCCTAATGCCAAATACCCAGCAGGTAGCTGTGTTGGGGCTGGGTTTGAGGGTGGGGTGGCAGATGGTGACTGTCTCTTCTAAATTAGCCCATGCTCCCATTAGAGGATCATATGTAATGCCTTGCTTATCACCAGTCTTCAAAATTCTGACAACACCCCAACTCCCCAACATATCCTCACTAGGGCCTACCAATTCTTCTCACTTGGTGAGCTGAATCTGGAACAATTGTCTAAGTCCCAAGTGCAATACCAGTAATGATCACGTCTTCTGGTGGTGCTGCTGGTACAGTGCTGGAATGCTGCCAATCTCTTACTGGCCTGAATCTCTCTGAGGCAGGACATCTTCATGTATAAGCGGAGCAATCAACCCATCAGATGGTTGCAGAGCTTGGCAGACTTCCCCATCTCTGTGCTTTTAGTCAAAGAGGTGGGGAACCCAGAGTCTTGTGTCATTCAGCCCTGAGGCAGTTGACCCTTACTTGCCTTCTGAAGTAGTATAGCAAATAGTTCATAAAAATGGGCAATAAAATGGTGACTTTGCCAGCATAATCCACATAATTAGAACTTTTCTTTATTAAATTGGGAACTCTGTGTGGTGTGTGCAATGCTAATGGAAGTACAGATCCTGGCTAAGCCCAGTGTTCTGTCTCCACCTCCCATGATAATACAAGGTACTGACTGATTGGTTTCTTGGCTGAGACTGTGGTCACTTAGTTGGCAGCCAAAAACACGAAGCAGTGTTTTTAGGAGAGGATGAGACAAAATATTTAGAGTGTCGAGAGGGTCCATAAAGTTTTGCAACTGAAGACATAAAAGCTGCTAGAGTTTAAAAATAACTTGGATCTGTATTTGAACTAACATTAATGTAGAGGGCCAAGAGCTGGAAAACAGGATTCAACTTGATAGTTTTAATTTGGCTGGCAAAGATGCGCTGGGCCAAATGCTCTCCTTCCATTGCTGCAAATTTCCACGATACTCCAAAATCATGTCAAAGATTTCTGAAGAAGGGTCTTGGCTTGAAACATCAGCCTTCCTGCTCCTCTGATGTTGCTTGGCCTGCTGTGTACATCCAGCTGTACACCTTGTTATCGCTATTGTAGAGCATCTATGTGTCCCACTGTTATTTTACTATCGTGCCAGATGTGTAGTACATGATTTCTCTGCAAGTTGGTATGACAAATTAAAATGATGAGACATTTTTATTCTCTTAATGATAAAACTCAAAATTCCAACTGCACCTATGTCAACTCCTGTGCTGTAACATGTCTTTACAGATTGAAAGGTGCATTTTATTTCAGTTGGGATGATTCTTGGATTTCTGCCAGACTTCAGCAGTTTGAGGTTTGCTGTGTGTGTGTGTGTACCTTGTGATATTTGATATAATCATTTGATATAATCAGTGGCGTTACTTTGGAGAGGTTTTGGTCTCCCCTTTGAATATTGAAGTAGAATGTAAAGCTCTTCCAGAAGTTTCGCTAATGACATAGAGCATCAGTCTGATGAAAACCTACCTCTTCCCCTTGCTACTATCTACTTGTTATTGCAGTATCAGTTTCTGAGACATGCCTTAGAATCCATTAAAGACGTGAATAAAGGCAAACAGTTGCCACTCACTCTAACCAACGTTTTTGTATAAAGATTTTACCCTCTACATGGACATGAGTCTTAATCCCATGTGCCCACTCTGTTCCAGTGAATGCTTTATTCATCCTTACTTTGACCACTTGCTTAACCTATTCCTAAATATTGACTTGGCTGCCTGTTCAGTCATTAATTCTGGTTGCACATTTTGAACTCTGTGTTTGATGCAGCAGTTGGAAACAAGGGCTTGTGCTGCTTTAGTTATACCATCAATAGAGACTTTAAATAGTCATTAAAGAAAGGAAGAACTGGCACTGAATAAATTACCTGGGGTTTTTTTGTATTCATTCTTAGAATGGAGCTGCTGCTGGCTGGCCAGTATTTATTGCCCACTCATAGCTGCCCTTGACAAGGTGTTGGTGAGCTGCCTTCTTGAACCATGGCTTGGAGGGCAACTTGCAGGTGGTGGTATTCCCATAAATTTGCTGCCCTTATCCTTCTAGATGGTAGTATTTATGAAAGTGTTGGTTTCTAAAGAGCCTTGGTGAATTTATGCAGGGGATTTTGTAGATGATGTGCACAGCTGCTACTTCCCATCACTGGTGGAGGGAATGAATTTTTCTCGCTATTGCTTTGTTAACTGTAGCAGCTTGCTGTGCCTAAATTGACTGCTGCATTTCCTGACATTGCAATAGTGACTACACTTCCAAAATATGAATACTGCTGAGAAAAGGCATATTTTGCTCCAGTTTTTCAACTTGCACTTAACAGGACAATTCACATCAAATACAATGTAAAAGGATCAACTATTATAGTAAATAAGAAGTGAGTCCTGGTGTTTTCCCTGTGGAAACACCTCAGAGTCCACTGTAATTGCTTTATTCATCTTTACTTCAACCATTTGCTGTACCTGTTCCTAAATATTGATGTGGTTCCACTTCCAAATGAATCAGCACTCTCTTTGTGTACAGCTTTTCCCTTCACTTCTTGCAAATTGCCCCAATAAGTGCAAGATGAAAAGGATAAACAAAATGTATTTTTTTCAAGTTCTGTATTACCAACTGATGACTGCCAAAATACTTCATTGGCTGTAAAGTGCTTTGGAATGTCCTGAGGCCATGAAAGGGAAGAAAGAGAAGGCTTTCTTTCTTAACATTGTGCATTTCACAGCTTTAGGATATCCCAAACAACTTCTGGCCAAGAGAATAGTTGAGAATTGGAGTCACTGTCGTAATGTGGAAACACGGCAGTCCATTTGTGCACAGTGAGATCTCACAAACGGCAACATCACAGTGACCAGAAAACCCCTTCAGTAATATCAGTTCAGAGCTTAGTATTGACCAAAACACCAGGATAACTCTGCTTGACAACAGAGGCATTACATTACCTGAGAGGGAATACGAGTATTTAACAACTAGACACCTGAAGCCACAATTTCAATGGGTAGAGTGTTGGTTCGAATGGTATCATCCAAAGGTCAGCACCTCCAACAATGGACCACTGGGTATGTTAGCCTAGATTTTCTTCTCAGGTCTATAGATCCTGACTTGAACAATGACATTCTGTCTTAACGGTTGGAGTGAAACCCACTGAGCTGCAGCTAATATAGAACATAGAACATAGAACATAGAACAGTACAGCACAGAACAGGCCCTTCAGCCCACAATGTTGTGCCGACCATTGATCCTCATGTATGCACCCTCAAATTTCTGTGACCATATACATGTCCAGCAGTCTCTTAAATGACCCCAATGACCTTGCTTCCACAACTGCTGCTGGCAACGCATTCCATGCTCTCACAACTCTCTGCGTAAAGAACCTGCCTCTGACATCCCCTCTATACTTTCCACCAACCAGCTTAAAACTATGACCCCTCGTGCTAGCCATTTCTGCCCTGGGAAATAGCCTCTGGCTATCAACTCTATCTATGCCTCTCATTATCTTGTATACCTCAATTAGATCCCCTCTCCTCCTCCTTTTCTCCAATGAAAAGAGACCGAGCTCAGTCAACCTCTCTTCATAAGATAAGCCCTCCAGTCCAGGCAGCATCCTGGTAAACCTCCTCTGAACCCTCTCCAAAGCGTCCACATCTTTCCTATAATAGGGCGCCCAGAACTGGACGCAGTATTCCAAGTGCGGTCTAACCAAAGTTTTATAGAGCTGCAACAAGATCTCACGACTCTTAAACTCAATCCCCCTGTTAATGAAAGCCAAAACACCATATGCTTTCTTAACAACCCTGTCCACTTGGGTGGCCATTTTAAGGGATCTATGTATCTGCACACCAAGATCCCTCTGTTCCTCCACACTGCCAAGAATCCTATCGTTAATCCTGTACTCAGCTTTCAAATTCGACCTTCCAAAAAGCATCACCTCGCATTTATCCAGGTTGAACTCCATCTGCCACCTCTCAGCCCATCTCTGCATCCTGTCAATGTCCCGCTGCAGCCTACAACAGCCCTCTACACTGTCAACGACACCTCCGACCTTTGTGTCATCTGCAAACTTGCTGACCCATCCTTCAATCCCCTCATCCAAGTCATTAATAAAAATTACAAACAGTAGAGGCCCAAGGACAGAGCCCTGTGGAACCCCACTCACCACTGACTTCCAGGCAGAATATTTTCCTTCTACTACCACTCGCTGTCTTCTGTTGGCCAACCAATTCTGTATCCAAGCAGCTAAGTTCCCCTGTATCCCATTCCTCCTGACCTTCTGAATGAGCCTACCATGGGGAACCTTATCAAATGCCTTACTGAAATCCATATACACCACATCCACAGCTCGACCCTCATCAACTTTTCTAGTCACATCCTCAAAAAACTCGATAAAGTTTGTAAGGCATGACCTACCCCTCACAAAGCCGTGTTGACTGTATTTGATCAAGCCATGCTCTTCCAGATGGTCATAAATCTTATCCCTCAGAATCCTTTCTAACACCTTGCAGACGACAGACGTGAGACTTACTGGTCTATAATTGCCGGGGATTTCCCTATTTCCTTTCTTGAAGAGAGGAATTACATTTGCCTCTCTCCAGTCCTCAGGTACGACTCCAGTGGAGAGCGAGGATGCAAAGATCTTCGCAAGTGGCGAAGCAATTGCATTTCTCGCTTCCCAAAGCAGCCGAGGACAAATCTGGTCCTGGCCTGGCGACTTGTCAATCTTAATGTTTGACAAAATTTTCAGCACATCAGCTTCCTCTATCTCTATCCATTCCAGCATGCACACCTGCTCTTCAAAGGGTTCATATCCAATGATTGATCTGTATAGTGAGTGAAAGGAAAATGGTGTAAACACCACACTGTGCAGCCTGCTCTCATTCACTCACTCGGAGCAAATTTTCAGAAACTTGCCAGTAGATAGTGAGTGCACCTTCTTATTAAGCTGCTGCTTGTAGCCGCTCCTGCCAGGAGACCTGCTGTCATGGTGTGCCAATTCTGTCTGTCTTATGCCACCCTCATACATCGGTTGTGGTTTGTTGGCAGCCATTCTGTGACACCACTCTGTGACCTGTTCCTGGGAAGATAGGGTTCTCCTGTGAGGAAAGGTTGGATCTGTACCAGTTGGAACTTAGAAGAATGAGAATTGATCCTATGGCAATATATAAAATCCTGAGGGGACTTGATACATTGTGTACAGGGAAAATGTTTCCTCTCGTGAGGGAATCTCAAAATAGGGGGTACAATTTAAGAACAGGAGGTCTTCTTTCTATGATGGAGACAAGGAGGATTTCCATCAGAGGGGTATGGGTCTGTGGAATTCTCTTCCCCAAAAAGTATTGGCGGCTGTACCATTGACTTTATTCTAGGTTGAGTTAGATGGTTTTTTGATAGATGTGGGAGACGAGGGCTTGGGGAAAAGGGACAGAGGGGCTTGAGTCCACAAGCAGATCAGCCACTGGATGGTGGAGCAGAGTTAAAGGGCTGAATGGCTTTCTGTTGCTCTCAAATGACATGTTCCTATATTCCGTTCTAACATCCATCATCCAACTGCACATAGGTTGACCCCTCTTCCTGCTGCTGTCCAGAATCTCTTAGCTTGTAAGCTCAGATCAAATAGCCAAAATTGTGACTCTTTTTTTCTGGGTGTCACTTATTAAACTTGGAGAGAGGAAAAAGGAGTATATGAGTACCTTTTGTTCTTCTCATTTTAGATTCAATCTTTTTATAATATTTCTGAGAACTGCTTGAGAAACAGAGTCATAGAATCATACAGCATGGAAACAGATTCTTCAGTCAAACCAGCCCGTGCCAAACATATTTTCGAGCTAAACTAGTCCCACCTGCCTGCTCCTGGTCCATAACTCTCCAAATCTTTCCTGTTCATGTACGATTCTAAGTGTCTTTTAAGTGTTATAGCATCTAACTCAGGAAATGAATAGTTTTTTTGTGGGTGCATGTGGAATGTACTGTATCATGGTGAGGGAAAGTAAAAGGTGTATTCAGATTGAGGAAATGAATGCTGGCCTGAACAGAATTGGTTGCTTTGTATGGCCTTATTGATTTTGCTTGCCTCTCGTACCTTGTCGTAAAACTGCTTATAACTTCAAGGAAGGCGAATAGCAATTGCTGTGGGTTTTGCAGAACACATTGTAAGTACATACAGATTTATTTTTTAAAAAAGCTATTAAACCAAAGAAATGGAATTGCACAATAAATCAGAAAGTAACGTGGCAGCCTAGCTGCTTGTTGAAGCACTTAGACTTTGTATAGATGGCTTTGTGCTTTGCCATCCACTTTCCACAATGGTTAAAATCATAAAATTGTACAGCACAGAATGAGTCCATTCAATCCGTTATGCCTGGGTTGACTGGCGAAAAGAGATTTCTGATCTGCCCCACTTCCCACTGTTTTCTCTGCACCACTGCAAATAGTTCCCATTTTAAACTACTTCATTCCTCCTGCCTCAGAGCACCTTGCTTTCATTGTGCTGCTTGGGTTGCCCGAGAAACACTATTGGCAAAGTGGGTGGCAAGAGAGGTGATTCATTCTGAATGCCTCTTTTTAAAATATTATTTATTTATTGAATGTGGGCATCACTGATACGGGGCCAGCATTAATTGCTCATGAGCAGATGCTCCTGAGCTGCCTTCCAAAACCACAGTATTCCCAAAGCGATGATAAGGAGGGAGCTGCAGAATTCTCAATCAGTAAAGATGATGGAATGGCAACAGTTTCATGTCAGGATTGTGTGTACATCCAAAGATTGGAGGGAAACTGAGAAGTGATGCCCCCGTGTGCCTGCTGTCCTTGCCCTGCTGGTTGGTCGATGTTGTGGGTTCTGGAGAAACCTTTGAAGAAATGTTGTTGCGTTACTGCACTGTATATTGTAGATTCCAGTTGGAGCATCCACATTAAGGCATCTACTTGCATCCTCATTCGAGATTCTCTATTCTGAGTGTAGGGAGCCACTTACTATGCTAGTATTGTATGGTGCTGACTGTTTACAAGCTGCCAATCAAGATGAAGTCATGGAGAAAAGAAATAGCTGTGATGTGAAGGTACATGACAGATTCCATTGTTACTGTATTGGCTTAGTAGAAATATCACCATTGCGTCAAAAGGTTGTGGATTCAAGTCACTTTCTAGAAATATGAGCACGTTTCACTGCAGTATTGAAGGAGTGCTGCAATGTCAGAGCTACTTTTTTTTGGGTGAGAAATTAAGTTCAGGTTTGGCCTTCACCAAATATTGTACTTATTTGGCTGAAAAAAATGCTTTGGAGATGTCCTGAAGCTCAGAGAGAGATTATATAAAGGCAAGTTATTTGTGGATTTCTGTCGGAGAGTTGGCTCCAGTTATATTTTCTCAACAGCTCATTCTTCTGTGTGATTTGAAGCTAATATTCGTAACTTTCAAATTTTACAATCTATTCCTGAAATGTTTGATGCCCTATAAGGCACTCTGTATTGTTCATCTTTTTAAAAATGAAAGAAGAGGAATTCTGTTGCATGAGGATTCTCCAGTGGCTTGTATAATATTGGACATAGTATAATTTCATTTAGAGAAATGATGAGATTACAACCATATTTAATAACTAAATACCATGCTTCACTTTGCAGAAGTCATGATAATACAAATTACATGCTTTTTAATAATGTGGGGTACATCGAGCAGTTAAGTGTAATTTGGATGAGTAGGTGCAGCTTTACAGAGTCCTCCTATGATCTAAAATACAGAGATGCTCATTGTATTTGGAGTGGCGATTGGATGGGAGGAGGAGGTTGGCCTTATTTTATCTGTATTTATTATTATTTCCAGAAGCCTGGAGCTTATCAAACCAGAGTAGTGCTTGATATTTCAATGTGTTGACCTATCTACCAGTGGAAAGAAAAGTTATGAAAGTACCAGATGCTGTAATAAAATGAATGAATTACATGTAATTTCTACCCCACACTCTCACAATCCTGATGGTTAATGTGGGTTATAGTTCAGTGAAGAATTTCTGGCAAAGAAAACAAAGTGCTTTATTCTATTGAACTATCAGACAAACATCAGATGAGTTTGTATCATTGAGTGACATGTTTTATTGGTGTTTGAGGAGTGAATGATCCTCCCTGACAGAAGCAAGAGACTCCTGCCCATTGATGCTTGATGACTGGCTGTAGCCAATTACTTGTGAGTGAATTTGAATGACTGTGACATCCAATAGGCAGAGCTGGTGGATGTGTCTTTTTAACATCGCAATTGCATTTCATAACCATATTGGAACACATGTATGAAGGCACAAAACCAATCCTTTTCCCTGACTGAAGACACTGGCATTTACCAGAGCTGTGGTTCATGATGAACCAATCACTATCAAATGACAGAGAAATAATACCATTTCAAAGCGAAGTTCACCCAGCTTTCAGCTGCATTGAAGATCCTTTCTTGTGGAGTGAAATAGAAGTTCTATGTTAAGAAACGATGATTAGTCAAAACATAGCCTTTTACAATTAAATTACAAACTAAAATGAGGCAGTACTGCAAAGTATGAGCAATGTATTTTTTCACGAGTAAAGCTGAGTCTGCAGTCTTAAATACTAATGTGCATCATTGCATTATCCCTTTGTATAAGTTATTCAAGATTAAGGTTAAGAGTCATGGTATTTGAATGTAGCAGAATGCACACTCATCCAACAAACATCGGAGGGCTCGCATATCTTTCACACATCTTATATGAGGCCAACATTTGAGAAAGAACACCAGCTGCCAGGATTTGGTTCTCCAATTGAGCACCCACTATTTGCAGGAGTGTCATGAGACCAAGAATTGACTTGTTCTCAGTGGGAGCATCACAGGGCACAGAATAGTGACCATACATTCTATCAGGGCTGTAAATCTGAAACGTCAATTTTTCTGCTCCTCTTATGCTGCCCGACCTCTCATGTTCCTCCAGCTCCACACTATGTTGACTCTGACTCCAACATCTGCAGCTCTTGATATCTCCGAGTGACTGTGCATAGCAACCTTTTGAAAAGAGATATCACTTATGAGCAGCGGTTGTGGGTAGCTCTGATTCCCATTCCTTCCTTTAATCTGGCATGCAGAGATTACTAGTAATGTCTTCTTCATCACTTAGATCAGATAACATATCACAGACTGGTCTGTGTCATTCAATTCCAAACCAGACAGTTTTTGTACTGCCTGAGCCTTTGGTGGATATAAAATAAAGATGGTACTGGGGAAGGATCACCATAGCCTTTTAGCTATTCTACCCTCGTGGCCAAAACGACATAGATTCCCGAAGGTTGTACGTTTGGCATGGTATGTATGAAGTAAATACTAATAGGACGGAAATTGCTCTGAGATGCCTCAGAGCGGAATATGTTGTAAGGAGGAAAGTTGAATTCTAATGCACTTTCCATTACATTCAACTTGAAATATTTCAGCATATACTTGGTTGGTTAGCTGAGTTGGCTGGATGGCTGGTTTGGGATGCAAAATGATACCAATAGTGTGAGTCCGATTCTTGTACCGGCTGAGTTTACCGTGAAGGACTGTATGCCAGGGAGAAGTTGTAATTTCAATAATATTTGAAAAAACAAAGCTGTCAATAGGAAATTCTGCATTTTCACCGAGTTATCTCTTCAAAAGTCAGGAGGATACAGCGCAGAAACAAAAAGAAGGGGAATGGGTCAAAGCATCGCAATGTGGGCAAGTCTGAGGCCGATCTCCTTAATGATGAGACCAGCAGCTTTAAAAGATTGGTGTGTCAAGACAAACAGACTATTACAGGATAGAGTTCAAGTAGAAAAGATTGCTTTTATCTCAAGGCAGTTCAAATTCATGAAGCTTGGCCAGACTGCATCTGGAATTCAATGTTCAGTTTTGGTCAGCATGCCTCAGAGAAGGCCTTTTGAGGAGGTAAATTGTAGATTCACCAGAATGATAGCAGGGCTTAAAGAGTTAAGTTATGGAGACCGGTTGTCTGGACATAGCTTATCTCTTCAGTTTAGATGGTCCACATTGATCTCAACAAAATATTTAACATGATGAATAGATTCATTAGGATAAATATAGAGGAACTGTTTCCTCTTGGGGTGAATCCAGAACAAAAGATTAATACTTAACATTGGAACCCAAGCTGAGCAGGAGCAGCTGTCTATACAGAAGAGAGGGGAAATCTGAAATTCTCTCCAGAAGGCTGTGTTTGTGCATCATTTTAAATTTTCTGATAACATGGTGTGAAGCTGAATGAACACAGCAGATTCTCCAGCATCGGCAGTTCCTACTATCTCTGAAAAAATTTTCTGATAGTTTTCTTTTGTTCAGTGAGGTTTTGAAGGAATTTAGAGCAAAGCGTGGGAAGATGAAGTTGAGCTGGGATAATCAATAATCCAATTGAATGATGGAGCCGGCCTATTTGAATGTTTTAATGAACATTATTTGTGAAGCGTGTACATCACATAGAGGTTTCAAGGTGATGACGTCTTGCTTTAATCTCTTCAAACTGAGAAAGACAGAACTTTAAAATAAAGCAATGTAAACAAATTAACTCAGTATGTACTCGGGCTCAGATACAATAGTATTTTCAATTGGCAACATCAATGTGATATAAAACCCATGATAATCTCAACGGACATAAGATGAACTGACTACTCTGACACATATCAGTTATGGTCAATAAAACTTGTGATCAGCAGTCAACCCACAATTGAAACTGATTCATGTCATTGGGTGCCTTTGTTTCCGATTAGTAGTAAACCAAAGGACATCTACATGCTACTGTAAATGTCAGCAAAGAAATCACTGGTGAGGAGTGAAAAAGTTGACGATGTGAAGACTAAATGCAAGGGTGCCCGTTATAATACCTTAAATTACAGGAAGAATAAAGTATTTGTTTTTCTGTGATATAAGATGCTCAAACAATGTGTGTACGATACATAGGTCAGGGTGTTTTCTATTGCATGCAAATACCATAGACTTTTGCCTTTATTGGGAAAAGATAAAAAAAAAGGTGTGCATTAGTATTTCAGTGGGAGGACTCTGCTTTGCTCCTGGAAAACATATTATTCATACACCACTGTAGAATATTGCCAAATTTTCCCTGTAGCTCGAGGTTAATTTCAAAGACTATGTTTTGACAACTTAATATGATGCTTTTCGTTATATTAATTTTTAAAATTATATTGGGCCAAATTTTTACAGTAGAACTAAAATAGGTGAACCTGGATTTTAGATGTTATTTTCTCTCTATTTGATTGCTTTATAATTCTGATGGAATTACTGTGTGCCCTATGTCTGCTTCATATGCTCTTCAGGCTCCAAATGCCTCAAGTATTATATTTTAATTATAGGAATAGGACAATCTAACTGTTGTTCAGTATGATATTTATATAGATTGAAGGAATTACTCATGGATGATGATTAAGTACTATCGATGGAACGCCCCCCTCATTTGTAATGACTGTCAGGCTCGATCTCCTTATCACTATGAATTCTCACATTATTTTACTGTTCTCTGTTCATTTAAACCCCAGTGGATCACTGAATCAATTGAACAGGTAATGGCAGGAAGGCAAACTGCTCAGACACACACAAACTGGTGTTTCTGTATCATAGGAGGCCTTACAGCTCCTTAAGCTTATTCTATCTTTAACTTAGATAACGGACAAACTGAATCCGAACTCCATTGACCTGCCCTGATTCCATCTTGCTTTATTTTGCCAAATGAAAATCTACCAGTCTCTCAGTTCTGAAACTTTCAATTGAAATTTAACCTTTTTGGATGTCAGAGTTCCAGATTTCCGTCACACTGTGTACAACGCTGCTTCCTGACGGTGCCCAAGATCGGCCTAGCCCTGATGTTACGTTTATGCTGTGTCGTTCAGAATTCCCAAACCAAATGAAACAGCCGGAACATTGGAACAGGAAGAGGCCATTTAGTCTCTCAAGCCTGTTCTGCCACTTTGTGAGATCATAGCCAATATGTGACCCAACTCTGTCTTGCCACCTTTGCTCTCTGTTCTTTGATACCCTCAGCTAACAAAAATAAATCAATCATTTTTTAAAAAAAATTGACAATTGTGAAGTAAGGTCTAAATGCAGCCACCCTTTGTATAAAACAATTATTCCTGAAAGGCCTGACTCAAATTTTTTGAAGACGCTCGCCGCCATAGACTTTCAAATGAGCAGAAACATCTTGTTACGACTTTTCCCCTTATTATTTGAAAATCTTCAATCAATTTATGCCTTAATATTTTTGAATTATAGCAGGTACAGCCCTTGTTTGTGTAATCTCTCTTCATTATTTCGCCCTTGTAGGTTTTTGGAAGTATTATTCTGATAAACCTACATTTACAAGGTTAGAATATCCTTTCTAAGACATGGTGTCCAAAACTCCTCTTGAGATGTGGTCTGTCTGGAGCTTCGTATCACTGAAGCATGATTTCTATCCTGTTGCATTCTAGTAAGGCCATTAGCCTATTCAATTATTTCATTTTCCCCTGTCTACCCAATAGAGTGCTTTAATCACCGCACATACCAGGAAGCAATGGGAGATCTGTTGATTCCCCTCAGCAAAATGTTTTGCCTCAAGTTGGTACCTTTGGGTGGAAGGTATTCGAAACTGAGGCAGATATTGAACCTGTAATGTTCTGTCCATGACATGGACTTACCTGTGGAATAATTTGCCTCTTTTTGAAATTAAAGTTCAAAACACATTCTCTCAGCTAATTCACTCCTTCTTCAATGCAATGAAATTGTCTTTAGCTTTCCCAGTTTTCTATTTCTTTCACAAGTTGAAAACCCAAGTCAGCCTCCTGCTGCTTATGGACTGGGCCGTATCATGCAGTACATGCTGTGGTTGCTGATTGGTTTGTGGAATTGTGACTAGTTGTGGATGCTACAGGTCATCAGCCTGACGACAGCTCTCTGGTTCCTGGGAAAGTGAACAGCTTGTGGGTGTGAATGATACCGTGGAAGCCTTCAGGCCTCAGAAATGGAAGGTAGAGTCTCTCTTTGTCTCTGCAGTAAATAATACTTGGAACTAAAAGAAAGCCAGTTGTTTCGCTCAACACTTGTTGTAAGCTGTTGCTTTTAACCGATAAGCCAAAGACTTTGTAATTTGTGAACTGGTCGCTCTGTGCCTCCTATGAAGCAGTGAAGGAAACAAAAAGAAAGATCAGAGAACTGAAGGATTCGGGAAACAAAATTTTTATTTATTCATTCACAGGGTGGGGGCGTTGCTGGTTAAGCCAGTATTTATTGCCCTTCCCTCTTTGCCCAGAGGCCAGTTAAGAGTCAACCATGTTGCTGTGGGTCTGAAGTCACGTGTAGGCCAGACCAGGTAAGGAAAGCAGTTTGCTTCCCTAAATGACATTTGTGAACCAGACGGCTTTTTCCGACAGTCAACGATGGATTCGTGGTCATTGTTTAGACTCTTAATTCCAGATTTTTAAATTACATTCAAATTCCACCGTCTGTCACGGCAGGATATGAATCCATGTGCCCAGAATATTACTCGGGTCTTTGGCTACACAGTCCAAGGCCCTCCTTGGCCCCATTCCTCCTTATCTTGGTCAATCCCTCCAAATCTAAAACTCTCTGTGATTCTTTCATTCCTTCAAATCTGGCTTCTTCCACATCCTTAATTTCATAGAATATAACATAGAACATTACAGCACAGTAGAGGCCCTTCGGCCCTTGATGTTGTGCCGACCAGCCAGACCAATCTGAAGCCCATCTAACCTACACTATTCCATATGCTTGTCCAATGACGTCTTAAATGTACTTAACTTTGCTTTGTCTTCACTGTTCCAGCAGTTTTAGCTTCAGGTTCCTCCTGCCTTACCATTGTAATTCCCTCACAAACCTCTCTCTGAATCTCCACTATCTGTTTCTGCTCACTTAAAGTGCTCACCTTTTGGTCACTTGTCCTAATATATCACGATGTAGCTCAATGTAAAAAATTACCCAATGACTTCTCGTGAAGCAGCTTGGGACTCTAAAAACACTACATATTAACAAGTTATTCTTGAGTGATAATGGGAACTGCAGATGCTGGAGAATCCAAGATAATGAAATGTGAGGCTGGATGAACACAGCAGGCCCAACAGCATCTCAGGAGGGTCTAGGCCCGAAACATCAGCTTTTGTGTTCCTGAGATGCTGCTGGGCCTGCTGTGTTCATCCAGTCTCACATTTTATTAACAAGTTATTCTTGTTGTATTTAACAGCATTTACATCCAGTATGGACTGGCTTTATTGAAGTTCTTGTCTCCCATCCCATATTAAAATAGAATGTTCATGTGTTAAAACACTTCCAGATGGAAACCATTGTGCTAATTATATGCAGCATCAATCTGAGAAAAAATTGACTTATTTTGATCGGGTAACATTCTGTGAAATATGTGCCCATTGTAAAGGAGTGTGTTATGATCCCGTGACCCTGTCACACATGCAACACAAATTTAATTGGCTCCATGATTCTTGTGTGTTTCACCTTATTGCTTGATGACCTAGCCATTCATTTTAATCAATGCATCAATGTGGCTTCCAGTAGTCAGAACCTTTTGTATTTAAGTTAATTTGAGCTTGCCTCTACTTTTACTTTTATCATGGTTTTAGCCTTATACAAAAAGATGAAAAAATGACAATTCTTGCATTTATTTGGCATATTTCATTATTTTGGGATGTGTTACAACCTAAGAGACACTTCTGAAGTGTAGGTGCGGTTGTGATGGAGGAAATGTAGGTTGACAGGGCTGCACACAGCAAGATCCCAGTAATAGCAAGGATACCTGGAAAAACTTGACAACAGCAGCCATGGGATCCTTTATGCCAAGCATCATCATACAGAAGTGCTCAGAAAATGGGGAGGCGGCAAGGCGAAGACAGTCTTACTGTCTGAGGAGTCCCGAGGACGAGGGCAATGTACTGAGGTCGTTGGTTCAAACCCTGCCATGGCAGTAACTGAAATGGAATTAGTGGCAACCACGTTGAATGTTGTGAAAACTCATTTGGTTCACTAGTACCCTTTAACTGCTATTCTTAGCTGGTCACTTGCCCCCTGCTTGTGACTTGATACCCACAGCGATGGGTGCCTGCTCTCTGGGATGGCTTAGCAAGGCACCCAGTTACATCAAAATTTGACAAAACCTAAAGAAAAGAATAGACCACTGTATGGTCAAAACAACGAACCCTGGACTGTTTCTGGGTCTCCCTATCTGGATCAAAACCATTCTGCCTATACTTGCAGAGGGCCGAGCAGGACTTGATTTGTTCTTTCAACACGTCAGAGCAAAGCATTAATGTCTGTGATTGGTACTGAGGTAAAATGGGGCTGGTCTTCTGGCAGTTCCTTGAAAATAGAAAGGCACAAAATTTCAGTCCCTTGTCCAACTCAAGATAGCTACTGTACTTAACCCCTTAGAAGTGTAAATTTTGTAATTGATACCACAGAATCCCTACGGTACTGATAGAGGCTATTCAGCCCATCAGGTCAGCACCAACTCTTTGCAGAGTATCGCACCTGCCTTATCCCTGTAACCCAGCATTTACGAAGCCTGCTCATCTCTGGACACGACAGACAATTTGGCCCCCACACCTCAGGAAGGACATACTAGCCCTGGAGCGTGTCCAGCGGAGATTCACACGGATCATCCCTGGAATGGTAGGTTTAACATATGGTGAACGGCTAAGGATCCTGGGATTGTGCTCATTACAGTTTAGAAGTTTGGGGGGAGATCTGATAGAAACTTACAAGATAATGTGTGGTTTAGAAGGGGTGGACGCTAGGAAGTTGTTTCCGTTAGGTGGGGAGACTAGGACCGGTGGGCACAGCCTTAAAATTAGAGGGGGTAAATTTAAAACTGAAATGAGACGACATTTCTTCAGCCAGAGAGTGGTGGGCTTGTGGAATTCATTGCCACGGAGTGCAGTGGAGGCCGGGACCTTGGATGCCTTCAAGGCAGAGATCAACAAATTCTTGATCTCATAAGGAATCAAGGGCTACGGGGAAAGTGCAGGGAAGTGGAGTTGAAATGCCCATCAGCCATGATTTAAATGGTGGAGTGGTTTTGATGGGTCGAATGGCCTTACTTCCACTCCTATGTCTTATGGTCTTACGGTCTTAATTTACCATGGCCAATCCACCCGACCTGCACATCTTTGGACTGTGGGAGGAAGCTGGGGCACCTAGAGGAAGCCCACGCAGACAAAGGGCAGAATGTGCAAACTCCACACAGACATTTGCCAGAGGTTAGAATTGAACTGGGTCCCTGGTGCTGTGAGGCAGCAGTGCGAACCACTGAGCCACTGTGCCATATTAATAGTGATGTCAAACAGATAGCCACATTTGTCTAAAACTGGAGTCTGTGGCTGGTGTACACACTGGGAACTGAGTTAGGATCCAATGAGCCAGTGCTCCTTAAACATCTTGCCACTGTGACCCATTTTGAGGCCTAAAACATCTTGCATCCCCTCTGTGAGGCATGTATGGGTGCGGGGTCATTGGGGGAAGTTGTGAGTTGTTGGGTGGCCTGTGAGAACAGGAAACTGTTAGAATAGGCACACAGTTGATAGAACATAGTCAGAACTTTGTGAATATCATTCCTACCTCAGAACCTGTAGCCTCAACATGTCAGATCATTTTGGGAAAGATCACATGGAGTGCTGCGCTAAAGCTGCAGCACTGAGTTTCTGCCACTAGTTGTCCTCAGTGAGCAACGGGAAGTCAGAAATCTTTTACAATGATGGAAGCCAATGAACATGTTCCAATGTCTTCCATAGAGCCAGCCGGTTTCGAAGGAAAAAAAAAACATGCCTAGCCCTCAGAAATCTTTCAAAGTAACTCTTAGAGTAGATCATCTTACAGTACAATGACAATTCGTAGACAAAGCTGGTGGCTACCCATGCACAGAAAGATCCCACAAATAGGGAATGGAGTGATTTAACATTTACATAGATTTTTACAGCATAGAAACTAACTATTCAGCTGATGTGGTCCATTTTGGTGCATTTGGTTGATGCTTATTTCAGATGGGGAGGATAGGATGCTAGTTGAAAAAGAACAGTGGTGAAAACCACCAAATATATGCAATTAGATTATTCATTGGTCCACATAAAGTAAACCATTGCTGCTGTAATTCTGATTTGGAATTACTTGGCATGGCATTGGCAGTCTTAGAATCTCTAAAACAATAGTTCATGTGATGGATAATGTCATACATTTTCAGTATGGAACCAATTCCCTACTATCAACCCATATTCTACCTGACCTAGGAGTGCTTGATATTGGTACAAGATGCAAGGTCTGGAAAGCCTTTCCTTTTCTCAGCTGAGACATCCTGGCATATAGAAAACATGATAATTTCTGGGAAATGTTGCCAAGTACGCTGTCAATTTGAAACTTCCCTCCTGAAGAAATACATTCTTAAGCAACACTTATGCAAGTTTGCTATTAGTTTTAATTGTTCTATTCAGAAATAAGCTTCATGCTGGCAGAAAGGCTATTTCATTTTAAAGGGTGACTTCTCTTGCAGCCATATTTGCTGACAACAACATCATTGTCCTTGACTTCAGATCAACCACAACTTCACTTTTGTTGGAATTTCCTAGAATCATAGAATCCCTACAAGATTCTGCCGAGTGAATCTGCACCGACTTTCCAAAGAGCATCCCACCCAATTCATCCTATCCCTATAACCCTGCATTTCCCATGGCTAGCCCACACACCCCTGGACACTATGGGCAACGTAGAATAGCCAGTCCACCTAACCTGCACATCTTGTGGAAGGAAATTGGAGCACCTGGAGGAAATCCACACAGACATTTCATTTCAAATAAAGCAGCATTATATTTTTAAATAAACAAAAATGTACCTACTGCAGGGTTTGGGATGACACTCTAATACATGACAACTCCCACGAACTAAAGTTGCCTGAAAAAAAATCATCTGTCCATGTTTGCCATTGTTCCTTTAAGAGGCGAGTCCACTCTTCTCTGGCAGGCTATTAAAATTCTGTCTTTTTTTTAATGAAGCAGCTTTTTATCACTCTTTCTCCCCAGCACTCGATTGGAAAAGAGCTCTCTACAGCTAATTGACTTGAGGAGTTGTTGATAAGAATGGTCATATTTGCGACTGCTGTCACTTAATCTAATTACAAATTGAAGCTTCTCCTTTCATGACAAATAAGATGTGCAGCTCTCCCTCTTTCTCCCCCCAGTCCCCCCACCTTTCTAAACACCACTCTTTTCTTCCGGCTTTTAAATGCCAAGAATAATTATAGTTTTGCAGACGTAGCGGGGAGGACAGATTTGGGAAGAAACATAGAATTATGTGTACCCAACCTTGGAGCCTGATGTTTTTCGACTCGGCTCACTCGTGACCTTAAACAGATGTCTGAATAAATGCTCTCTGATGAAGGGTCTAGGCCCGAAACGTCAGCTTTTGTGCTCCTGAGATGCTGCTTGGCCTGCTGTGTTCATCCAGCCTCACATTTTATGATCTTGGATTCTCCAGCATCTGCAGTTCCCATTATCACTATGAATAAATGCTGATCTCCCACCTCAGTAGTTCTTTTAAAGAGTGTTGCAGAATTGGTGTTTTGTAGTAATGGGGATAATTTTAACAGCCAGGTTTGACTGATGGTCTGCAAACAAATTCTTGCACTTGAAAGGACACCATCTGATGGAAATTAAATACTTTGCAGTGGTGCCTATAAGCTCTACCAGCCTGTTAAAGACTTTGTGGGATTTTGGAGTGCAACACTGCTTTTGTATAATGGCTGTGCCTACACTGCACTGCTAGATGCATATTGACTAAAAAACCTCAAATCATGGCTAACTTGCTGCCTTTCCTTGTCTGACATATGAACTGGTGTAGGCCAATCAGCTTTTCTGTTTGTTATTACAGAGATTCCAGCGCAGACAGGCAGTGTACCTTTAAAACAGTTACTTGACATCATGTGTAACACTCTTGCATAAAGATACCCACCTCACCTTCAGTCAAGCTCTCAGACAATTAGGTCAGTCTGGCATGTTCAGTCAGCTACGTGCATGTAATTTGTAGTAACATCAATAAGCACTGAAACCAGACTATGAGTACGAGATGCTATAGCAGTGTAAATAGTTAGTGTTGTTAATGAACTTCAAGACATCTGTCTCAAGGAGTACCCAGTCTTTGTGGTATATGTTATGTGAGCTAACATATAGGACAGCACTCAGACCATATCATATCTAGAAGACACATCATTCTAAAGCTGGTGCTATTATGCAGTTAGATTAAGGTTGATTGGCCTTAAATCCCAAGGCAGCAGATGGTGAAATTTTAATTCAATAAAATCTGGAGATAAAAAAGAGACTAATGGCAGCAATCAAATTATTGCTAATTGTCATGAAAATTCAGCTGGTTTGCCAGTGTCCTTTAGGATACGACATCTGCTGTCTTTACCTGGACTGGCTTACATGTGACTCCAGACCCATTGCAATATGGTTCACTCTTGACTGCCCCCTGAAATGGCTCGGCAAGCCAGTCAAACTACTACAAAGCCCATACAAAGGGACTAAAGTAGATTGACTGGTCAGCGTCAAACCAATGGTAAACCTAACCCCCCCTGACGCTGCAAAGCCTTCCTTATTAACATCTGCACCAAAATAGGGAGAGCTTTTCCACAAACGAGGCAATCAACAACCTGTCATTCTCATGCTCACTGAGTCATAGCGGACAGACAATAACCCAGACACCACCATTACCACCCTGGGTGTGCCCGGTCCAACAGGACAGACCTGACAGAGATGGTAGCACAGAAACTACAGCCAAGAAGCAATTACCCTGCGAGTCCCTGGTTTTGATTCTAGCCCATATGAAGTCTGATGGCGTCAAATCAAACATGAGCAAGGAAACATCCCACAGATTACTCCCGACAACCACTCCTCACCCTTTCTCCACAGCTGCTCCATGTTGAACATCACTTGGAGGTGGCATCGAGGGTGTTAAAGGCACACAGGGCTCTCTGGGTGAGGGACTTCACGACTAACTCTGCTCTGGACCCTACTGATCGAATTGGTCAAGTCTGAAAGGACGAGCCTGCTTGACTAGATCTGTGGCAGGTGCTGAAAGAACCAACAAGAGGGAAAAATCTATTTGATCTTGTTCTCACCAAGAGGTGTCTGTCCCTGATTGTATTGGTGAGAGAGACCACGGCACAGTCTTTGCGGAGACAAAGTCTTGTTTTGGCTTTGAGTTTACCCTCCATTTTGTCATGTGGCACTAACACCATGGTAAATGGGACAGGCTTCAAACACATCTAGCAGCTCAAGACTGGGCATTCCAAAAGGGCATCAGCTTAAGACAGGGCATTCAGAAGGGGCATCAACAGCAGCGGAATTTTACTCTTACATAATCACATCCAGACATATCTCCCACTCTACCCTTACCATCAAACTAGGGCAACAACCCTTCTTCCGTGAAAAGGGCAGGAGGACATGCTAGAAGCAATGCCAGACATACCTAAAAATGAGGTGTCAACCTGGTGAAGCCACAACATGGGACTACTTGCATGCCAGTGATAGACAGAGCTAAGGTCAGCCCAGAACCAAATCAGCTCTAAGCTCTGCTTTCCCAACACATCCAAACAGCTGACAGCAAACTGGGGCCACTGTCTTGATTAGTATAACCCCAACAATACTTGAGCAGTGTGACTCCAGCCCAGCTAAAACAACCCACTTGATTGGTACCCCATCCACCAACTTCAACAGTCATGCCCTCCAACCCCAGGATGGACAGTGACAGCTACCATGTGGAAAAAGCAGTGAAATACTCTCTATAACTCCTTTTGACAGTACCTTGCAAATCTGCGACCTCTCCCAGCTCGAAGGATTGGGCCAGTAGATACATAGGATCACCACCACCTGCAGGTTCCCCTCCGAGTCACACATGATCCTGACTCAGAAATATTTATCATTATTCCTTCACTGTCAACTGGGGCAAAATCCTGGAAATTCCTTTCATGTGGTGTTTCTACATTTCAGAACATGCAGTGATTCAAAAAATGCTTCTCACTACCTTCGCTGGTAGTCAAAGGTGATTATCGATGAACAATCAATGTTAATGTAGCCAGAGATTCCCAGGTCCCGTGAATGAATTTTAAAATAATAGATTTCCTAACTTGATTCTGTATTCCTTACTACCCTTACCTAAATAAATAAACTCAGATTTGAGATTTTCAGTTGATCCTCACATTTAACAGCTTTTTGAGGGGGTTTGAGTTGGTGGGGGTGAGGTCCCAATTTCAGGATTCAACTCTGCAGTGGGTGAAGAAATGCTTTCTGACATCAGCCTGAACAGCCTAGCTCTAAGTTTAACATTATATTCCCTTATTTCAGACTGTATGACCAGAAAAAAATAGTTTCTCTTCATATACCTCATCAAATCATTTTAAGCAGATCAATTTGTAAACTCCCTAATCTTCTAAATTTGGGAATTAAGCCAAGTTTTTGCAGCCTGCCCCACACTTTAACTCTTGTAGCCCCAATATAATTGTGCAGACAAAAACATCCCAAATACCCTCTGATAATCTGGAATTGTTAAGCAAAGCTGAGAGAAAAATATTGACCTACACTGTATTCATACTTGGGCACTGCGACTGAATTTCTTGAAATAATACCATGAAATATTCAATCCAATGTTGAGGTTGAAATTGACTGATTCCTGGGATGACAGGATTGTTGTATGAAGAGAGTCAAGATCAATGTGAACTGTATTCAGAGCTGTTCAGCAGATTGGGGGTGGGGGGGGGGGGGCGTGGGGGGAGGGGTGCGTCCGAAACACCTGTAAAATTCTAACTGGAATAGGCAGAGTAAACCCAAGAAAGGATATTTCTGAGGAGTGGGGAGTTCAGAACCAGGAATGATAATGTAAAGATATGGGTAGGCCATTTAGGACTTAGATGAGGAGAGATTCCTTCACGCAGAGAGTGGTGAACCTGTGGAATTCACTGCCAAAGAAATGAGCTGGGGCCAATACGTTGAATATTTTCAAGAAGGAGACAAGCATAGTTCCTGCAGTGAAAGGGATGAAACAGTATAGTTAAAAGAGGGAACAGGGTACTTGAGTTGGATGACCAGCACGATCATAATGGCAGAGCTGGCTCAAAGGGCTGAATGGCCTACTCCTATTCCTATTTTTTTGTGTTTCTATCCAGAAAGGGTATGATAGAACAAAAACAAAGATGCTGGAAAAGCTCAGCAGGTCTGGCAGCATCTGCAAAGGGAAAAACAGAGTTCATGTTTCGGGTCCAGTGACCATTCCTCAGAACTCTTCAGGTTTTTTTAATATGGGAGTATGATAGAATTGGTTTTTGCCAGCTCAGTCTCATCATGGCCTTCTCAATGTTTCATCGTACAGGATATATTTCCTGAGTCCTGTGTAGAATTATGTTGAATTTACAGCACAGAAACAGGCCATTCTGCTCAACTAGGGTAAGCTGCTATTTATACTTCGTATGAGTCCTCATACCTTCCTCATCTTCACTTTATCAGCACGTCCTTCTGCTCCTTTTTTATTCATGTACTTGTCTAACTTCCATTGTAAGCCCACCATTGTTAGTCACCATCATCAGCAATCCCTGCATTTGAGGATGATGTCTACTCAGGAGTGCAAATTTCTGCTGTGGGTCTTCATGTGGCTGAACTGTAATCAACATGGCTTAGAGTAGGATTTCCAACCTTCTCGGATTTCTCTGGAATTCCTTGAGGATTGAAGATTGTGAGAGAAAAATCCAGGGACGTTGAAAATGGTGTTTCTTTGAATACTTCAATTTCTTAATTAAACAAATTTTGGAAATAGAGGAGAACAGTCCAGTACTTGGACATCTTGTGTGATTATAGTCCAAGAATATGTTCAGTGGCAATTCCGGTTGACAGTCATGCGGTAAAAGATCTTTATCCTGGTAAAAGAAATTTCAATGTTTTGCAATGTGTTTTTGTAAAAAAATAACTCATGGGATGTTGGTGACAAAGTCGACATTTGCTGATCATTGTTTATTGAACTTGCGAAAGGGGCTGCCTTGCTGAATTGCTGGCAGTTTGTGCAGTGCAAGTGCTCTCAGTGATGCTGATAGATGGGGTGGTTTCCGAACTCATTGCAAAACATGCATTTACAATGCAATTTCTACACATGGAGCTCTGAAACCAGCTGGAACTCACTGATGTCAGGCCCAGCGAGCTCAGGACCTTCAATGTCAGTTTCATCCTATTGCAGCTCAAGGAGCATGTAACCTTGAAATCAGAGCTAGGCTGTTCCAGACGTACTTCTTGAACAAAGGTTGCTGAAAGCATTGGAAAGCTCTTCTTCTCAAAACCTATCGAGGTGGGAGATCAATCCTTTTTGTCTGTTTGAGTTTGGAATGCATATTTATTGTTCATCCCTATCTGCGCTTGAGAAAAAGGTCATGAACTGCCTTCTTGAACGTCTGCTTTTGATGTGGTGTAGGACATCACAGTGTTGTCAGGGAGGGAGTTTGAAGGATCTGACTCAGCAGCAAAGAAGCAGCGATATAGTTCCAAGTACGTATGGTGAGTGATTTCAAGGTGGTGCTCCCATGAGTCAGTTCTCCTTGTTTCACTAAATAGTAGTGATCACCAGTTTGGAAGGTGATTGAGATTTTATAAGAGTCTTATTGAAGCAAGTTGGGCTTTTGGAGTTAAATCAGAGAACAGTCATGATGTAATTGAACAGTGGAAGAAGTTCAAGGACTGAATGACCTCCTGTTCTTATTTTCTGGACAGATAAAACAGAGCACGTGCACACACAACTCAACTTTCCTGTATATGACTGACCGCCTCAGTCAAAAGGTTGAAAATTAAGTGTGAAGTAAAAGTGCCATTATAATTCACACAAAACCAAAGCAATCAATTTGTACGATTAAGCACCAACTTCCCTGTTTGAGTGCAATTGTTCCTTCTCTTCATTGTTGAACTTTGATTGCATTTTTAAATTTTTTAAAATGACCTTTGTTTTGCTTTGTTCTTCAACTAAATGAGACATTAGATTTTCATCCCAAGTACAGAAAAACCTCATGCATAGATTCTTATGTGGCCTATTTTCAACCAGCTATTGTTTCAAATCTGGCCTTGCTACTGTTCCAGGCTGTCAGAAATCTAATGACTTTGATATAGTATTTTATTCAGGAAAGCTGCTGCTGTTTCTAAGACACAAGGAGCCTAAAGGTTTACGGTGACTTAAATAGACCTGGCAACAGCAACACAGCAATGTCACATGCTGACTATCAGTTGTCACCCTTCTATTGACAAGTGTTTTTGTTTCCCATTGTAATTAGTTCCGTTCAATGCAATGTGTTTTCCTAGCTAGCTCAATGACGAGGTGAAGATCTCTGCCCTTAGAGTCCTGGATGATTGTCAAATAAACAGATATTCTGATCTGTCTTTATGAGAGCAGATTTTTCTTTAACTCTTGATTTATTTCTGTTTTGTTAAATCAACAAACTTCTGGTTTGGCAACATTTTTTGTTTCTCTCCGAGTGTGAATGTTATTGATAAGTGGACCAAAATGATGCTTTCCAGGATTGAGTAAATGCAGTCAAGCGTCTGGATGATCCTAAGGGCTAATCTTTAGGAACCTATCAGCAGAGCTGCTAAAACTGGCACGAACTAACAGATTCTGTACACTTCACATTCACTTGTCATCTGTAATCAAAGTTGCATTTGTATAGTGCCTTTGCCATAGCTACCAAGCCCCAAGGCATGTCAGAGGAGCCGAATCAAACAGGGAGCCATACTGAGTGAAAGAAAGTGTTTGAGAAGTATCTTATAGGAGGAGACAGGGATAAAGAGGCCTCTGGAATGAATTCCAAACCTCAGGTTGGAAATGGCTAAATGCTTGACCAGCAATGGGTCAAAGGAGTAAGGCTTGCACACAAGGCCTGAGTTGTAGGAGATCAGAGATCTGCTTGTTTAAGAGGAGGTTGTAGAAGTAGTGTCCTCATCAACTGACCAAATGCAGCTTTGCAGAATACCATACTGCCTACATGAAAATCTGTTGGATGTACTTCTTCTACATACCTAAAGCCAGCAATCAACAGTAACAATGCATTTAGCTGTAGCTGCTCTTGTATGCTAAATGCTGATTTCTAATATGTGCTCATTTATCAGAGTGTGGCTAGAAGATGTTTTGATTTATCTCATGTAAAGTTTGAAGATCAGGTCCTCCTCACTGATAATTCAGTTCATAGAATCCCCACAGAATGGAAGCAGACCATGCGACCCATTGAGCTCACACTGACCTTCCAAAGAGTATCCCACCCAAACCCAACCCCCTATCACCATAACCCTGCATTTCCCATGGTTAACCCACCCAGCTTGCGCATCCCTGGGCACTATGGACAATTTAGCATGGCCAATCCACCTAACCTGCACTTGTTTGAACTGTGGAGAAAACCAAAGCACCTGGAGGAAACCTACACAGACAGAGGGAGAACGCGCAAACTGCACACAGACACTCATCTGCGAACCTGGGTCTCTGGCACTTGAGGCCTAACCACTGAGTCACCATACTGCCCCTTCCGCTGTAGATCAGAAACCCAATTTTTCTCCTTTATCTCATTGGTTCTACATTGCTACAGGCCAAGAAGTCATCTCATTTCCTTTGCCATTTTCACAAGTTTCTTCCTGAGAGGTGGAAGGACTGTTCACACACAATAGCCAATGGCCTCAATCCAGTTTTTAGACGGCCCACTGGTCAGTGTTGAATCTTTTCAGAATGCCATCTTTGCATCTGCATATTCTGTTGGTGCAGAACCAATTTTGACAACAGAAAATGGGGTCTTGTTTGCTTCCAAATATTTCGTGGCTATTTTGTGCTGGAGAATTGTGATAATAGCTGTATATTTGTCTTGGACTTCACCTCAATCCATGCTGACCCAAAGCCCTGTTTGAGATTCTGTGAAATTCCAGCACTGACAGATTTAATGCAAAGAACGGCACAGATCCATAACCATCGGCTTAACGGAGCTTTCATCAACTTAAGTTCAGAAGACTATTTTTAACTTCTCTCTCATCTGTCTATATTGCAGTATAATATTTTTTCTCATGTTTCTACTGTAAAAATGCACTTGTATCCAAACAATGCAACATTGTTTTCCGTTACCACTTAATGAATATATGGCAGAGATCCTGAAAGCTTGCAATCACGTCATTGTTATTATATTTTCGTTATATGAGGAATCCGATATTGTGCTCGATTTTTCATCTCCCTTTTGTCGTGATTCTATTCTGTATTGCAAACCATTATCTTCAAACCCAAAACAAACTACGCTTCCTGGCCACAGATTCCTTTTCCTGGCGTCTGTCAGAGGCTGGAGCCTGTTTGCGCACTCGGTGGTGTCATATGTGACTCTGAGATGAGCTTCCAATCACTTATCCACAACGTAGAGTCAGACCTGCCCAATTCCCCCTTTGTAACATCATTTGATTTTGCCCCTCTGAGCTCTTTCCTACCACCAACATCACCTCCAACCCAAGATAATAAAATGTGAGGCTGGATGAACACAGCAGGCCAAGCAGCATCTTAGGAGCACAAAAGGTGACGTTTCTGAAGGGTCTAGGCCCGAAACGTCAGCTTTTGTGCTCCTGAGATGTTGCTTGGCCTGCTGTGTTCATCCAGCCTCACATTTTATTATCTTGGAATTCTCCAGCATCTGCAGTTCCCATTATCTCTGATACTATTTTCACCTCCAACCCACTCCTTTTTTGTGTCTCTGTTTGATTAAAACCTGTATAATTTTTTTTAGTTCCCCACCGCATCCCAAAACCAGTTCAGTTCGTCCCCTCCCCCCACTGCACGACACAACCAGCCCAGCTCTTCCCCTCCACCCACTGCATCCCAAAACCAGTCCAGCCCGTCTCTGCCTCCCTAAACTTGTGGGATGCAGTGGGTGAAGGGGAAGAGCTGGGCTGGTTGTGTGGTACAGTGCGGGGGGGGGGACGAACTGGGCCCAGTTCGTCCCCTCCACCGACTGCACCACACCCATCCCTTCCTCCCACCCCAAGCCACACCTCCATCTCCTACCTACTTACCTCATCCCACTTCCTTGACCTGTCTGTCTTCCCTGGACTGACCTATCCCCTCCCTACCTGCCCACCTGTACTCTCCTCTCCACTTATTTTCTTTTCTCTCCATCTTCAGTTTGCCTCCCCCTCTCTCCCTATTTATTCCAGAACCCTCACCCCATCCCCCTCTCTGATGAAGGGTCGAGGCCCAAAGCGTCAGCTTTTGTGCTCCTGAGATGCTGCTGGGCCTGCTGTGTTCATCCAGTCTCACATTTTATGATCTTGGATTCTCCAACATCTGCAGTTCCCATTATCACTTTGCTTCACCTGCTGGTCTATTTTAGACATGACTGGCAGAACACTCCAAAGACATGAGCCCCTGGCATTGCCTTCAATGTTCCAAGTGTCTTTCATGGAAACCCGTGGCTCCTTCATGATTGAAAATCAGTAAGTAAGTGGTCTCTCAGTGCATGCTGGAAACAACAGACTGGCATCAGGAAATGACGACAAAAGCTTTTGGTTTGTCGCAAACTCCTAAATGGCATCCTGATATCTGTCAGGCAAGCCACCACGCTAGTCTGCATTTGTTGTATTTTCTGCACTGAACAACATTTCCACACAAGATGGTTGACATAAGCAGTAGGAACTGCAGATGGTGGAGAATCTGAGATAACAAGGTGTAGAGCTGGATGAACACAGCAGGCCAAGCAGCATCATAGGAGCAGGAGACCTGATGTTTCGGGCCTAGGCCCTTCTTCAGAAATTTCTGAAGAGGGGCCTAGGCCCAAAACGTCAGCTTCCCTGCTCCTATGATGCTGCCTGGCCTGCTGTGTTCATCCAACTCGACACCTTGTTATCTATGGCTGAGATAGGAACAGGAACTGGACCTCAGCCTGTTACTCAAACTCTTCAAGTGCCTGAAACCACTGCACTCCTTCTAGGAGGGAGTAGCAGGGTTGTGTCTGGGCTCTTGCCTGGGGCTCACCCACTCCCATCTGTTTTCTTTCACTTTTTATTTCTGCTTTTTTTTCCTGGATTATCTTTTTGGCGTGTGAGTCACCCGGATTGACGTTGCAGTGAGCACGGGCCACGTGAAGACTGGCAGCTGCTTCCTGGCAGTCAGAAACCATGGCAATGGCATCAGGGATGTCGTCACGTGGGGCCAGCAGCTGCTGTGCACGCTTCAAGATGGCGGCACCGGCAAGACAACACCTTGGGTGAAGGCAGCCAGAGCGAGGCTCTTGGCGAGGTGGTCGCCAGCAGAGCCAGGGACTCCTGGATGTGGTGGGCCTAGAGTGGGAACTCCTGGCATCATCAAGGTGGCAGTGCGGGCAGGCACCGCTGATTGCAGGCCTGGAGCAGGGACCCCTGGTTATTGGCAAGGTGGCGACGGATTGCAATCGGGAATTCCCGTATGTGGGGCGATTATGTGTTGAGCACGGGACTTGGTGACAGTGATATGAGCCCCGTGGCAAGGCTCCTGAAGAGTGGCGACACCTATGTTGGTGGGCCTGACACAGATGGTGCAAGACGGCGCAAGAGGGCTGGCAGTGCAGATGTCTTTGGTGAGCCGGCTCAGAGTCATCCTGGAGGTAGTGGAACAAAAACTTTCTTTTTACTCTTTTTATTCTCAGACCATCCATAATGGCACTGTATTGCGGAAACAGTTGGAGCTTTTCACTGTATCTTACCGTATTATTCACTGCAAGTGACAATAAATAATTCAATACAATTCACTGCGGGCAGCTAGAGGTGGGCTTTAAATATGGGTATAGCTACCATCACTGAAAACCCACCAATTAATAATGGACCAGGAGCTGTATGAAAATCTATCATGCTAGTACAGCTATAAAAGACAAGACACAAACCGTTCAGTGTTGTTTTTTTTCTTCGCCTAATGTCCATCACTTCCATTAAATTCAGCGTTCAGTATAACACTGCAATTGTGCTTTTTGTGTTTGAATTTTCATTTGGAACGTTTTTGCATTTCTCACTGAAATTTCTTCACATGGCGATTTCATCTTTTGGTGCTCTCTCTCTCTCTCTCTCTCTCTCTCTCTCTCTCTCTCTCTCTCTCTCTCTCTGAGTCTCTCCAGCAGTGTTAGCTGTTGCTTGTCCTTTGAATGCAGAAACTTGGTCATTTCTGCACAAACATGATGAAAAGGTTCTGTGTCTAAGGGGAAATCCATTGATACATCAGGATAGTTTCTGCAAGTTATTATCTCCTACCCTCAGAAGTGAAATTTATGAGATATATTGCCTGGTAGTTCAGGGGTTCAAATCCCACAGCAGGGGACGACATATAGAGTGCTACACTGCCTGAGGTATTGTAATTAAGATGAAACATTAACCCTCTCAGCTCGATGCAAAAAATCCCACATGTAATCATGGACATTCTTCTTGCTAATCTGGCTGGGATTTATTCCCACAATAAGTATCATGAAAGCAAACAAAAAAGAAACAGATTTTCTAGTCGTTGTCATGTTACTGTGTGTGTGTTCTTATGTTTATTTTTATTCAGTTGTGGGACGTGGGCCATCACTATCTGGGTCAGCATTATTGCCCGTCCCTGGTTGCCCTTGGGAAGGTGGTGGTGAGCTGCCTTCTTGAACCACTGCAATCCGCATGCTGTAGGTTGACCCACAATGCTGTTAGGGAGGGAATTCCAGGCTTTTGACCTAGCAACAGTGGAAAAAAAACAGTGATATATTTCCAAGTCAGGATGCTGAGTGGCTCGGAGGGGAACAGGCATGTGGTGGTGTTCCCATGTATTTGCTGTGCTTGTCCAAGATGGAATTGGTAGTGGATTTGGAAGGTGCTGTCTGAGAGTCTTTGGTGAATTTCTGCAGTGCATCTTGTAGATAGTACAGAGTGCTGCTACTGAGTGTCAGTAGTCGTGGGAAAGGATATGGGACCAATCAAGCATGCCGCTTTGTCCTGGAAGGTGTCAAGTTTCTTGAATGTTGGAGCTGCACCTGTCCAGGCGAGAAGGGTGTATTCCATCATATTCCTGACTTGTGTCTTGTCGACGATGCACAGGCTTTAGGGAGTCAAGAGGTAAATTATTCACCACAGTATTCCTCGCCTCTGATGTGCTCTTGTAGCCAATCTATTTGTGTGCCAAGCCTAGTTGAGTTTCTAGTCAGTGGTAACCCACAGGAGATAATGGGAACTGCAGATGCTGGAGAATCCAAGAGAATAAAGTGTGAAGCTGGATGAACACAGCAGGCCGAGCAGCATCTCGGGCGCACAAAAACTGACGTTTCAGGTGTAGACCCTTCATCAGAGAGGGGGATGGGGAGAGGGTTCGGGAATGAATAGGGGGAGAGGGGGAGGCGGACCGAAGATGGAGAGAAAAGAAGATAGGTGGAGAGGAGAGTATAGGTGGGGAGGTAGGGAGGGGATAGGTCAGTCCAGGGAAGACGGACAGGTCAAGGAGGCGGGATGAGGTAGTAGGTAGGAAATGGAGGTGCGGCTTGAGGTAGGAGGAAGGGATGGGTGAGAGCAAGAACAGGCTAGGGAAGCGGACACCGGCTGGACTGGTTTTGGGTTGCAGTGGGGGGAGGGGATGAGCTGGGCTGGTTTTGGGATGCGGTGGGGGAAGAGGAGATTTTGAAGCTGGTGAAGTCCACGTTGATTCCATTGGGCTGCAGGGTTCCCAAGCGGAATATGAGTTGCTGTTACTAGAACCTTGGGGTGGCATTATTGTGGCACTGCAGGAGGCCCAGGATGGACATGTCGTCTGAGGAACGGGAGGGGGAGTTAAATTGGTTCGCGACTGGGAGGTGCAGTTGGTATACTGTATCCATTGTACCCTGTGTGGCTTCCTCTACATTGGGGAAACCAAGCGGAGGCTTGGGGACCGCTTTGCAGAACACCTCCGCTCGGTTCACAATAAACAACTGCAACTCCCAGTCGCGAACCATTTTAACTCCCCCTCCCGTTCCTCAGACGACATGTCCATCCTGGGCCTCCTGCAATACCACAATGATACCACCTGAAGGTTGCAGGAACAGCAACTCGTATTCCGCTTGGGAACCCTGAAGCCCAATGGTAACAATGTGGACTTTACCAGCTTCAAAATCTCCCCTTCCCCCACCGCATCCCAAAACCAGCCCAGTTCGTCCCCTCCCCCCACTGCATCACACAACCAGCCCAGCCTGTCTCTGCCTCCCTAACCTGTTCTTCCTCTCACCCATCCCTTCCTCCCACCTCAAGCCGCACCTCCATTTTCTGCCTCTGAACCTCATCCCACCTCCTTGACCTGTCCGTCTTCCCTGGACTGACCTATCACCTCCCTACCTCCCCACCTATACTCTCCTCTCCACCTATATTATTTTCTCTCCATCTTCGGTCCGCCTCCCCCTCTCTCCCTATGTATTCCAGAACCCTCTCCCCATCCCCCTCTCTGATGAAGGGTCTAGGCCCGAAACGTCAGCTTCTGTGCTCCTGAGATGCTGCTGGGCCTGCTGTGTTCATCCAGCCCCACATTTTGTTGTCTTCCTTTAGTTTGTTGTTTGATTACGAAATATACATGGTGAAAGGATTACCACATAGCACATTTTGCAGCATACCACATTAGTGGCGCCGATACGGTCATCAATGTAACGGAGGAAGAGATGGGGTTTAGGGCCAGTGTAGGTATTGAAGAGGGATCGTTCCATGTAACCTGCAAAGAGGCAGGCATAGCTTGGGCCCATGTGGATACCCTGGCCACCCACTTTGCCTGTAGGAGGTGGGAGGATTTGAAAGAGAAGTTTTAGTTTTCAAGGACCGCAACTACCCCCCACCCCCCCGCAGTGGTCGAAAACACCCTCGACCGGGTCACCCACATTTCCCACAACTCACCCCTCACACCCGCTCCCCGTAACAACAACCAAAACAGAGTCCTCCTCGCCCTCACATACCACCCCACCAACCTTCAGATTCAATGCATCATCGCCGACACTTCTGCCATCTGCACTCTGACCCTACCACCGAATACATTTTTTCCCTCGCCACCCTTAGGTGACTCCCTTACGCGCTCCACACTCCCCTCCAGCACCCCGTACACGCGGCACTTTTCCCTGCAACTGCAGGAAGTGCTTCACCTGTCTCGATACCTCCCCCCTCACCCCCATCCCAGGCCCCAAGAAGAAATTTCCACATCAAGCAGATGTTCACCTGCACATCTGCTAATGTGATATACTGTATTCGCTGTTCCCATTGTAGCCGCCTCTACATCGGGGAAACCAAGCGGAGGCTTGGGGACCTTTGCAAGTCACTAATGCACGAAAGAACTGCACCTACCAGTTGCGAACCGTTTCAACTCTCCCTCCCAATCCTCAGATTATATGTCCATCCTGGGTCTCCTGCAGTGCCACCAGAAGATTGCAGGAGCAGCACCTCATATTCCGCTTGGGAACCCTGCAGCTCAGTGGTATCAATGTGGACTTCACAAGCTTCAAAATCTCCCCTCCTGCTCCCGCAACCCAAAACCAACCCACCTCTTCCATCCTGCCACCTCCAGCCCCACCCCCACCTCCTACCTACTAGCCTCTTCCCGCCCCCTTGACCTGTTTGTCCTCTCTGGACTGCCCTGTCTGCTCCCTAACTTCCCACCTGCACTCCATCCATGCTTCTTTGACCTGCCTGTCTCCTGTCCACCTATCTTTTCCTTTATCCAACTTCGATCCGCCTCCCGCTCTCTCCCTATTTATTTCAGAACCCCCTCTCCCTCCTCCATTTCTGAAGAAGTGTCTAGGCCTGAAACGTCAGCCTTCCTGTTGCTCTGATGCTGCTTGGCCGGCTGTTTTCGTCCAGCTGTACACCTTGTTACCTCAAAGAAAATCTCAGTGGCCCTGACCAGTTTTTCAATTCCTCTCACAAGGGAAGTACCAGAGGGTTGGAGAACAGAATGTGGTTTGACTTATCAAGATAAATGCAAAACTATTCAATTCCAGTGGAGGTTTGAGATGCAGTGTTGATGTTTGTTCTATGTAGTAGCCTGGCCTTAACTTGTCCTGTGGTGAGATGTAATTTGAAGGGGATGCTGTGCTTTTTTTTTCTCGTTTTGGTACGGTATGTGTTACTTGACCTTGTCAGCCTATTTTATAGAGTCATAGTCGTACAGCGTGGAAATGGGCCCTGAGGTCCAACATAATCCCAAACTAAACTAGTCCCAACTGCCTCTTCGTGGCCCATATCCCTTCAGCCTTGTCCTATTTATAAACCTCGATCAGGTCACCTTTTATCCCCTTTGCTCCAGTGAAAAAAGTTCCAGCTGACCCAACCTTCCTTTATCACTGAAACCTTCCATGCTCAGCAACAATCTGGTAAATTTCTTCTGTGCCCACTCTTGCTTAATAATATCCTTCTAAAATAGGGCAACTGTAAATTTGTACTGTAGAAATCTTCAAGACTAGAAAAACATAAAAGCAAACAAACCAGGAAATGAAGGGATCAAATTGTAGTTCAGGAAGTGGAAAAATGGAAGTGGCTTGAGTGCAGCAGGTTCTGGACTAACGTGCACTGTAGTTCTGAAAGGGCATTTCACCGGTGTGAGTGGAAAGTTGTAGATGAAATAGTGACTTGAATCTTCAAGTACGCTCTCTCTCCAATTGATGTTGGAAACTCCTTCATGTTTCTAATGACGAATCCCAGGTTTCGCTGCTGTTGTCTAGCTGATAGCCAGCCTTCAAACTGTTTCAAAGAGGAAAAGAACAAAGAAAATTACAGCACAGGAACAGGCCCTTTGGCCCTCCAAGCATGCGCCGTTCCAGATCCTTTATGTAAACCTGTCGCCTGTTTTCCAAGGATCTGTTCCCTTTGCTCCCTGCCCATTCATGTTTCTGTCTAGATACATCTTAAATGACGCTATTGTGCCCGCCTTGAACGCCTGCGTTGACAACGCGTTTCAGGCACCCACGACTCTCTGCATAAAGAACTTTCCACTCATATGCCTTAAACTTTTCCCCTCTCACCTTGAAATTGTGACGTCTAGTAATGCCCCCACTCTGAGATGGAAAACTTCTTGCTATCCACCCTGCCTATACCTCTCATGATTTTGTCGACATCAATCAGGTCCCCCCACTTCAACCTCTGTGTTTCTCATGTAAATAATCCCAATCTACTCAACCTCTGTTCATAGCTAGTGCCCTCCATACCAGGTAACATCCTGGTGAACCTCCTCTGCACCATCTCCAAAGTATTCACGTCCTATTGGTAATGTGGCGACCAGAACTGTACGCCGTATTCCAAATGTGAATCAAAGTCCTATAAAACTGCAACATGACATGCCAACTCTTATACTTGATACCCCGTCTGATGAATGAAAGCATGCCGTATGCCTTCTTGACCACTCTATTGACCTGCGTTGCCACCGTCTGGGTGCAATGGACCTGAACACCCAGATCTCTCTGTGCATCAATTTTCCCCAGGGCTTTTCCATTTCCCGTACAGTTCGCTCTTGAATTGGATCTTCCAAAATGCATCACCTCGCATTTGCCCGGATTGAACCCCATCTGCCATTTCTCCACCTAACTCTCCAATCTGTCTATATTCTGCATTCTCCAACAGTCCCCTTCGCTATCCGCTACTATCTGTTTTGCATCGGTTTTGCACAAAACTAGATTTCTGTTCTATTTTTGCAAGTGAATTGTTTCAAATTAGTTGCTGTTCTTTGTAAATCACAATCATGAATGCACATCCAAGCAGTGGGGAGAGGGGGAGAATGGATTTGAGACGTCATGAAGTCGGAGATTTGTTATAATCCGCAAATATTGTCATTATAATTTTTAAAATTCACGAGCATGTCATTGATGTTGCTTTCTCGGGCTGCATTTGCTATCCATCCAGAATTGCTGTTGAGAAGGTTGTGGAGAATTGGCCTGTTGAAGAGCTGCAATGCACGTGGTATGAATATATTAATGAACTACTGAGGACAGGAGATGAATTGCTTTTACTCAGTGGAAATGAAGTAACAGTCATACAGTTCCAGATCAGGATTCTGCTGATTTTGACAGGGAACATGCAGATTCTGGAGCTGCTGTTTAAATATTTTTGGGTGGTAGGGTTCACACAATTATCAGGTACTGTGGAAGGAGTTTGATGAATTGGTGCATTGTCTCATTGTAACTCCTCATCTCAAACAACAGTTCATTCTAGATCCATTGTTAATTGTAAATTTTCAGTTCGACCGAAAGGAAAAACAGTATTGAGGGATATGGACCAAAGGCAATATGGAGGTAGGCCACAATTAAGTTATAACCTCATTGGATGGTAGAAAGTGTTTGAAGGGTTGAATGGCTGACTTGTTTTCCTATATCCTTACGTAAGAAGGGGGATCAATCAATGGGATGATTTGACTGCATTGCTGTCGTTTATCGATAGTGTTGTCGGAGTCGCACTCGTTCAGCTGAGTGAAGAGTATTTCATTGACACCCGGATTTGGAGTTTATCGGCAGTGGACAGATGTTGAGAAGTCTACTTGCTGTAGAATCTATTGTCTCTGATCTACGGTTCCAGTCACATTGATTAACATAGATCCAAGAACACTTCAGCAGAGGAACAGGCCCTTTGGCATGCAATGTTGTGCCAAACATGATGCCAAATTTAGCTAAAGCCTTCTGAATGTCCTTGATTCATATCCCTACATTCCTTGTATATTCATGCATGTATATAAAAGTGTCTTAAACGGCCCTATTGTATCTGCTTCCACAGCCACCCCGGCAGTGCTTTTCAGACTCCTACCACTCTCTGGATATAAGAATTGTCTCTGACATCTCCTTTGAACTTTCCTGCTCTCACCTTAAATACATGCCCCCAGTTTTAGACATTTCAAATCTGGAAGAAGGGTTACAGTCAGAATCTGTCCATGCATGTCATAAATTTGTAAACCTCTATCAAGTCTTCCCTCAACCTCTGCCACTGCAGAGAAAACAGCCTGAGTCTTTCCAGCCTCTCCTTTCTAGCTCAAGCCCTCAAATCCAGGCAACCTCTTTTGCACCGTATTCAAAACCTCCACGTCCTTCCTGTAACATGACGACCAGAATTGGATACAATTCTTAAGAGTGCAATACTTAAGGCCTAACCAAAGTGTTCTAAAGCTGGAACATGACATCCTGATTCTTGTGCTCGATTCCCGAACTAATAAAGGCAAGCATGCCATGCGTCTTCTTTGCCACTCTATCAACTTGTGTGGCCCCTTTCGGGGAGCTATGAACTGAATCCCAAGATCCCTGTGTACACAAATGCTGCTCAGGGTCCTGCCATTAACTGTATATTTTTCCTTAACATTTAATTTCCCAAAGTGGAGCACTTCACACTTAATGGATTAAAATTCACTTGCCATTTCTGCAACGGATCTGTATCCTTCTGTATCCTTTTATGACTTTCTACCCTAACTACCACTCTACCAATTATTCTATCGTCTAAAAACTTACTAACCCATCCATCTATCTTGTCACCTCAGTCATTTTATATATATACCACAACAGCAGAGGTCCCAGTACAGATCCCTGCAGAACACAATAGTCCTGGATCTGCAGCCTAAAAAGCACGTTTCCACCACCACCCTCTGCCTTCTCTGGGCAAGCCAGTTGTGAATCCAAGCAGCTAAGTGACCACGGACCCCATGGATCTTAATCTTCTGGATGATCCTACGGTGAAGCGCCTTGTTTTAAGCCTTGCTAACATCCATGTCAACAATATCCACCACTCTATATTCAATGATCACATTAGTTACCTCCTCAAAAAATTCAATCAATTTAGTAAGACATGACCTGCCCTGCACAAAGCCATGCTGACTGTCCCTAATTGGGCCATGCTGTTCCAAATACAGATAAATACAACCCCTAAGAATTCTGTCCAATAGCTTCCCAATGAACGATGAGAGACTCTCTAGTCTATAGTTTCCTGGATTGACCCGATTTACCTTCTTGAACAGAAGAAGAACATTTAGCAACTTGCTCGTCCTCAGCACATCTCCAGTGGTTACCAAGGATACAAAGATATTGCTGAATGCCCCGACAATCTCCTCTCTCACCTCGCTCAAAATCCTTGAGTAGATACCATTGGGTCCTGAGGACTTATCCACCTTAATGCTCTTTCTTGATCTCAAAATGCTGTTATCATATGAGCATGCTCCACACAAATCCCACTATCCTCCACACCCTTCGCCTGAGTGAATAGTGATGCACAGTACTCATTTCGGATCTTGCCCATATCCTCTGCTTCCGTACACAAGTTCCCTCCTTTATCCTGAATGATCCTACTTTCTCACTATTTATCCCCTTGTTTTTGATGTATGCACAGAATGCCTTGGGATTTCCTTCAACCCTCCTTGCCAAGGTCATTTCATCGCCCTTTCTTTTTCTGCTTTTTCTAATGTCGGCCCTGTTCGATTTTAGTTTCCTAAACCTGACATATTTCTGTTTTTGTCCCTTTTGACTAACTTCACAACCTCCCCAATTATCCAAGGGTCTTTACCTCGCCATCCTTGTCCTTCCTCCTTCCTGATCCTAAACTCATAAGCAGGCCTTTAAACAATTCCCATATGGCAAATGTGACAGCTCCCCCCAATTAACACTCCCCAGCTCCTACCTAAAATTGATATAATTTACTCTCCCCCAAGGTCCTGACTTATCCTTCTTCATAGCAATCTTAAAATTGAAGGAGTTGTGATCACTATTTCCAAAATGCTTTCCCACACTTCTCACCAGTTACCTGACCAGGACAAAGTCCAGCATGGCCCATCTTCTATCCATATACTGTGTCAAGAAACTCTCTTGGATAGACTTAATTAAATTCTTAAGCTCACGGATTCTGTGACAGTCAAAGAGAAGCAGTGAATTTTTCTAACCTCATTTCCAACACCTGGCGCATCGCCTTGCATGGCTTGGATAGCACTTGCACATTTAAAACAAAAATGTAAGGATGATGTTCAGGTAAGGACATGGAATTTTGTGATGTGGTCATATTCTCTCTTGTTGGAGCTGATTGCTGCTTAGCACTTGTGTGGTGCAAATGTTACTTATCGTTTATCAGGCCAAGCCTGATCGTTGTGCAAGTCTCACTGTATTTTCTCATCGTTGATTTCACTGTTGGAAAAGTCATGAATTCTGCTGGACACCTGGACAATATTCAATGAACATTCATGTCTCCACTTTGGTTCAAATGAAGACATGACTTCAGCCAGTGCAGGTATCCAGTGAATGCCACTGACTCAATTTTCTATTCCTCTGCTTAACACCACATTCAATCAGAAGTTGGCTTGGTGGAAATGACAGATTGCAGTTTCCTTCCTTTTCAAGCTCAGGATCTCTGATCGTATTTGTGGGAAATCCTGAATGAGGTTATGAGAAGTGTGAGCCTGACGAAAAGTAAACTGAGCCTTAGTGTGCAACTGTTTGACAGCACTGTCATCCAGATGTTGCATTACTTTGCTGATGATTGAGAATACATTGAGGCCATAATTGGTCAGCACAATTTGTCTGACTATTACATGATAGGTCATCTTTCTCTGAAATGTGAGTGTCGCAAGTGTTTAAAAATGTACTGGAAAACATTTACTGTTGGTGTGCTGACCTTGGGGCACATTGTTCCAATACAGTTTGTCGGATGCTGCCAGGTGCCATGGCATTTGCAGTATCCGGAACATTCAGTCTTGTCATTGCGTGAAATAACTTGAATTGCGCGGAAGTTAAGATCTGTGATTCCTCCTCAGGATGAGGGCAAGAAGATCATCCAGACTGATGCTCTGAATGGTTTCATCTGACTCTTCACCTTTTGTTCGTAACATCTTGTAATAACTGCCATGTAGCCTGATGCGAAACTTAAGCTCATCTTGATTCATTTGCATTCGAAGGTGCCTATTTTTCCCAAACAAAAGGACCCATCACTGAGCGGGAAGTATGGAGCATGTTCTAGACATCAGTGGTGAGACAATGGTGGATCTTGACCAGAAAACCATTGTTATGTTGGTGAAATGCAAACAAAAATCTATATGATGTAAACTTTATTCTCAGCTAATCCCTTTCTCAAATGACAGATTGTGATGTTGGTAACTGGAAAGCCTCCATTGTTGGAGGACGAGAAGCCGTATCCACTTGAAGCAGCATAGGCTTTTGCGATGACTGTGGAAACCACTGCTTATGCCTTGCTTCAAGCATTGTCAAGGAATGATATTGACTATGCAACACCGATTGCGAGGTGGCTAACGATGCAACAGAACTATGGTGGTGGATTTCACTCGACGCAGGTAAATGCTTGAGATCACAAGAACAGGCATTCAGATATTTCCATTGATCATGTTACTAACTGGTGGTTGTTGCAGTTTGCAATCAAACTGGACACTGCATTTTCATCTGCAGGTTTGGTGCATTGGCACAAATTCCAGTTCTTCAATGGTGTTAATCCTTGGTTAAGTTCTTACATGCACTTTGCCTGTGCATCACTTTTCCTCTTGGCATTGTCCTTGAAAACTACCTGTTTCTGGAAACCTTCACTTGCTTGTCATAGGATCATTGAGGGACAGCATAATAGAGTGCTATGGCAATGGAACAGACCCTTCAGCAAATTGTATGTGCCCTCACAAGATGCAAGTCCCGAACTATTCTCATCACATTTCCCAGCACTCGACCCAGAGCCTTGTATGCCTTGGCATCGCAAATGCCCAATCAAAGACTTGTTAAATGTTATCATGCTTTCTGCCTCTCCCACCCACACAGTCGGTGCCTTCCACATTCTCACCACAGTTTGGGTGCAAAAACAAGTAAGTTTCCTCAAGAGATAGTAGGAACTTGCCAATGCTGGAGAATCTGAGAGAGCAAGGTGTCGAACTGGATGAACACAGCGGGCCGAGCAGCATCAGAGAAGCAAGAAAGCTGACGTTTCAGATCGAGACCCTTCTTCAAAACCCAGGGAGGAGAAGGGGATTCTGTAAAAAATAGTGAGAAGTGGGGAGGCAGACAGAAGATGGAGAAAGGAGAAGATAGGTGAACTGTCCCGTGCTGTCCACTCACTGTCCCCTGCTCCAGAATCATAGAATCAGAGAATTCTACAGAATTGAACAAGCACTTCATTCCATTGTGTCTGTAACCACTGAAGCCACACTAAGTTCACATTCGGCTCATGTTCTAGCAATAGGCCTATTGCCTTGAATGTTATTTCATTTTACATGCTGTACCAACCCTTTTTCTTTAACGTGAAAAGATTATCCACCTCAACTGAAGTCCCAGACAATGAATTCCAAACCCCCAGCACCTTCTGGGTGTCTTTTCTTTCCTGAAATTCCTTCTGAGCTTTTAGCTTAAATGTATGTATCTCTTCTTCTACCACCACCGCCCCCCGACCGACTCCATTATCGACCTTCTTTTTACCTCACCCCTACCCATATTAATCTAAACAATTTTTTCAGGACCTCCTTCAACCTTCTCTACTCGAAAGAAAACAATCCAACCTTATCCAGATAAAACAGTGATGCTCGAGACAATGGGAACTGCAGATGCTGGAGAATCCAAGAGAACAAAGTGTGGAGCTGGCTAGACACAGCAGGCCAAGCAGCATCTCGGGAGCACAAAAGCTGATGTTTCAGGCCTAGACCTTTAATCAGAGATCGGCAACAGTGATGCTGCCCGGCCTGCAGTGTTCCTCCAGCTCCACACTGTGTGATCTCAGACTCCAGCATTGGCAGTTATTGCTAACGCAAACGTATCCAGACTCTCCAAAGAGTTAAAATGCTTCACCCCCTCAGAACATCCTGATGAATGTCCTCCACACATGCTCAAATGCAAACACCTCCTTTCTATAATGGAGAGACCAGAACTGCACTGAGCACTTCAGCTGGGGCCTAACAAAAGTCCTGTACAGCTCTTGAGCCATATGCTTTCTGAACTGTCCCTTTAAGCTGCCATTCCATGTTCAGGAATCTGTGGACAAGCACCCCAAGATCACACCATTCCTCTGATCTTCCTAGTGTCCTGGCATTTCTTTGAATGATTCCTTGCCTTGTTAGTTTGTCCAAATTGCCTTATTGATCAGGGTTAACATTCCATCTACCGTTGACCTGCCCATTTGACCAATCTGTGACTTTGGATTCAACTTGCTGTATTTTCCTGGACCCCCTGAGCTTTACCTTCTTTGCCACGCTCCCATTTGGGACCCTGTCCAAGTCTTTGCTGAAATCTATTTTCACTACATCAACTCCCATCTGTACACTCTGTCACCTCTTTGAAAGAATCATCTAAGTTTGTGAGGCGTGACCTCCCTCTGACAAAGCTATGCTGACGGTCGCTGATCAGACCCCACTTCTTGAAATGGAAATTACATCTGCCGTTCAGAATTTTCTCCAATATTTTCCTCTCTACTGATGTGATACTCACCGGTCTGTAATACTCTGCTTTCTGTTTGTCACGCATTTTGATCAGTGGAACTATGTTACCTGTTCTCCAGTCCTTTGGTACTTTTGAAAGCTCTGTATGAGGGCGAGTGGCATTTTTTCTCTCATCTCCCTGGGCATCGTGGCATACACCTCATCCAAACCTGGGATTTGTCCAATTTTAAGTTCACCAAAACACCTAACATCTCCCCAGTCTCTGTTAATTCTGTCCGAGAATTGTGTGCTCCTTCTCATGTAAAAGCTGATGTGAAATTCTCGTTTCACACCTGACATTGCCCTCCAGTTCAAACCGTTCATTTGCCTCTTCATCCCTAATGAGACCTGGTTTTCCCTGGGTTTTCTCTTTCCCTCTGAGACACTTGTAGAAGATTTTGAGATTCTCCCTCATCCTAATCTTGGTCACCAGTGTTCTGTTGCCCTGTATTTGTTCTCTGATTTGCTGTGACGAGATGCCCCTGCACACTATACATCATCATCATCATGGTGGTTTCTCGCAGATATGGATGACACTCTCCCACTCTCAGGCTGAATTGATCGCTGGCTGCACAGACCGATGCAGCTCCCGTCGGCTCTGTTGCACTCGGGGCAGAAGGCAGTCGTGGGAAGGGGTGAGGGAGGTGTTGGTGTGGCTGCATGGCTTCCGCTGCTTCCAAAGGCAAGCCGCAAAGTGTTTGATGCCTTCCCAGGTGCTCTTCAGGCTTTAGGCCGTCTTAGGCCGGCGATTCCCAGGTGTCTGCAGGAATGTCGCACTTCACCATTGAGGACTTGAGTTTATCACCGAGTGCTTCCTCTGCACATCTGGGTCTCGCCTGCTTTTTTGAAGCTGGGATGAGAACATGCGGAGAGTCTCGTGTCAGTCATACAGATGAAGTGTCCAGCCCATTGTAGCTGATCGAGGATGGTCAGTGCCTCAGTGCTGGGGATGTTGGCCTGGTTGACGTTAGTGCGTCCACAGGGACTCTTGTTCCCTTGATGACTGTTATACACCTCCCTTTTCCTTTTTTTCTGGTCAAAGAACAAAGAAAATTACAGCACAGGAACAGGCGCTTCGGCCCTCCAAGCCTGCGCCAGATCCTATTGAAAGTAGCGTGCTGATGCATTTGTGTAATGATTGTGTTTTGTTTGAGCCCTAACACTCAAAGCAGTGTAAGAATGTCTTTGTGCAGCAGGCAAGGTGTCATGAGATTGAGCCTTCATACACTTGCAAGATGTTGAAAATTTGCCGTTATTTATTAAAACACTGATAAATTTCCATGATCAACATTTCTGTTACCCTGCAATGATTATCCCGTGGCATGTAAAATCAGAAAGATTCGATAAAATGAGACTGGGTCATGCCCAAGCCTTGCGGAGTTGGGTCAGCATGCAGGGAGAATGTTTGCATTTCATGTATGTGGAAGTACTGAAATATTTCCATGAATCTAAAAGTCACTTTTCCCTTCATTGAAGGACACAATCATTGCCTTGGAAGCTTCATCATGATAGGACATTGCATTTCTGAAGAGGGAAGAAGAAATCAACAGGCAAATTCAATTCCATGGTTTTGGAAGTCCCATTGAGAACACGATTCATGTGCGCTGGCATAATGCTCTGACCGAGAAAGAATCGAAGGTGAGTTTGTAGTTTGGAAGATCGCAGCAATTTATGCATCAACTTCTTCATCAATAATGTTCCATTGCTTTCAAACTGCATTTTCCACTCTGCAAGATAATAACTGTTAGAACAAGCAACAGGATGGGTAGATGGGCTATGGGGAATGCAATGGCACAAAACCCAATCCATTCGACAACATATTTCAGATATGTCGACAAATTAAATATTCCAGCAGAGGGATAAAACAAGGAAGATGAGAGTGAGGAGCCAAGAGTTCTGATGACAAAAGAACACGAACTTAACTTGATCCATTTGAGCAAAAAAGCAGGCACACAAACAAATAATCAGCTAACAATGCACATGTGCAACGGAGGCTACAGGGGGACTAAGAATGCCGAATTGTTGTCATTGCGTATTGCTGAAAGGGTGATTGAAACAGATTCTGTGGTAAATTTGAAGAAATACAGATAATGCATCTCAGGATGTTGGAGAAAGAACATTTATGGACTGAGGCAAATTGTATTGCCCTTTTCAGGAGTTATTTGGGTCAAAATGAATTCAAAGACTTTCTTCTGTGCTGAAAGCTTTAGCTTAGTTGCAGCTGGATCACAATTTCTGTTCCTGGTAGTATTTAGCAAACTGTTAAAAGTGAATGTCACTGCACAGAATTCCAAACATGACTCCAATCAGTACAGAAAATATCCAAGGGGTATGATGAGTTGTATCCTCTCATGTTGAACAATGCAGCTACAGATACAATGGAGGCACTGATGATAATCTTCCAAGAATCCTTAGATTGTGGAAAATTCTCAGAGGATTGAAAGATTGTGAACATAACACCTTTATTACAAAGATACTTCAATAAAATAGTGAGCAAGTATTGCCAATTTAGGTCAACCTGGGAAGATGTTCATGCCGGCAATGAAAGATGAAATAACAGGGTACTTAGTGTACTATAACATCCTACAGAGTTAACATCCTTTCATAAAGGGGAAATAATACTTGACAAACTTGCTACAGTGCTTTGAGAAGGAAACAAACATTACTGACGAAGGACCACCAGTTGATGTCGTACATTGAGATTTCAACAAAGCATTTGATAAGGTACAGCTCATAAGGTGTCTCAAAAGAAAAGAGCCCACGTGTTCAAGCGTAGTATGTTAGGATGGACAGAGGACTGCATCGTACATAGAAGTAGAGTCGTAGCAGCAAGATGGTAACTTATAAGTCATGTACGGCCACAGAGTGAATGCTGCGGAGGCCGTACACCTCATGTTGACTGGGTTGATTTCGGAAATGGCGTAGGGGATTGCCATGCTTAGGAAAGTTGGGCGGGCTGGGACGACATTCATTGGAGTTAATAAGATTGAAACAAATCTTATTTTTTCAACATTTAAGATGCTTAAGAGGCTTGATAGTGTATATCCGTAGAGATTACTCCCATTGTGAAAGATTTTACGACCAGAGGCCACATTTTCAAATTGGTTGCCTATTAATTTATGGGAAGAATTACTTCTTTCAGGTTGTAGCAATCTATTGAACACTTTGACAGAGAAGGTTTTAGAGGTAATGCCATTAATTATATGCTCGGCTGAGATGGCCAGGTTAATTTTTAAATCAAGGAACAACGACAATGAGAAAAGGGTAGTCTTTACAGCGGAAGATACTTCAAGGATCCCCTTATTACTAAAGAATACAGGGAGGAATTAAACACATCACTACCACACCATCACTACCATGAGAGAAGTTGTAGTAGACAATCTAATGGAGTGAAAGCAGATTAGACTCTTTGCCGTGATGGTTTACTTTCTAAGATTCTGAACAAAGAGCTTCAGAGTCGGTGTATGCATTGATTGTAATTTCCCAAAAAGTTTCAGATTCGAGAGTAGCATCTGAGGGCTGGAAAAATGCTGATGTGACATTCCTATTCAAAAAGGAGAGAGGCAAAAAGAAGATAACTACAACCGAACCAGCCTAACATCTATTGTTGGAAATATGTGGTGATCAACTGTGAAGAAAATAATAGCAGGACATTTGGAAAATCAGAATCTAATCAAACAGAATCACCACAGCCTGCTGAAAGAGAAATTATGTCTGGCTAATTTGTTTTGGTTTTTGGAGGAAGTTTTGGAAGGAGAATTAATAGAGGAAAACCAGTAAATGTGTTGTGTTTGGACTTGGAGAAAGCATTTGAGAATGTACTCAAAAGTAATAAGCTGAGAGCTGAGGTTTTTAAGGTAGTATATTGCGATGGTTCAGTATGCTTTGCATGTTCTGGAAGTAGAGATCACATCTCGAGTGAAATGCACCAAATGAATATATATTTTGGGGAACTTGGTGGCAATGTGGCAAGTCAGCGCAGAGGGTAAGAGGTGCCATTTGCTTGCTTTTTTTTGCCTGACAGTTCGTAAGCAGTTTTTGTTGAGACAGGGTGAATTGAAGCCAGAATCAGGGACCGAGAGGGTGAACCAGGTTCATTGGTTGGTGATCGCTACTGGTTTAAGAATCTATTATCGGTAGCTTTCAGATTGAAAGTAAATCGGAGAAATATTTACAGGCTCCAAACTAAAAGACCAGAATGTTTTCAAATCAAATTAAGATCCAAGTAATTGAAATGGAGATGCCAGGCCAGATGATGATTTATTCCTACATGACGGGGGAGTGGTCAGACCCCATACTCCAGCTCAGGGTTGATGAACTGGAATCTCAGTTTCGACCAATCAACAAATCATGTGGGGCAGAGTTACCAGGGAATGCTGTGCTTCAGGAGGCATTCACACACCTTAGATTAACTAGCTGAAACTCGGTCAGTGGCCAGAGACTTGAGAGTGTGACAAAGAACAGGGCAGGTGGAAGGATCCAGGATGTAGTGCAGAAGGAACCTTGGCCTTTGATCTTATCTAACAGGTTTGAGATTCTTTCTTCCTGTGTGGATGAGAGTGCAGGGTTTCGGGAAGATGAGTAAACTGACTGTAGCACTGTGGTACAGGGGGGACATTCAGGAGGGGATAAAAAGTGAAATGTAGTTATAATCAGAGGTAGTGTAGTTTGGGGAATGAACACTGTTCGTTGTGACTAGGATCGAGAGTCTCGAAAGTAGTGTTGCCTGCCTGGTGCCCAGGTTCAGGATATTCCATCTCGGCTACAAAGGAACTTGAAGTGGGAGGAGTAGGAATCCAGCTTTTGTGGTCCACACAGGTACCATTGATATGGAAGAAAGAGGAAAGAGGTTCTGCTGAGGGATTATGAGCACTGAGGTGCTGAATGAGAAAGCAGAACCAGAATGGTAATAATCTCTGGATTATTATCTGAGCAATTTGGCACGGTGTGAGCATAATTATAGATGCAAATGCATTGTTCAAATGGTGGCATGGCAGAAATGTGTTTGAATTCATGGGACATTGGCATCGGTATGGGGAAGGAGGGAGTCGTTCTGTTGTTATAGGCTCGACAAGAATCATTTTGGGACAAGTATCCTGGCAAAATACAGAGCTCGGTCTTGGGGTAGGGTGTTAAAATAAAAAGTGTGGAGCGGGTGAGCTCAGTTGCATGGAAAATTGTGGAAAGAGTTAGAAGCTGGTAAGTGCTCAGCAAAGTTTCCAGAGCAAGTAATAGGACAAAAAGTGTCGAAATGGTCAGGAATCTCACTTCATCTGCAGCAGATAAGAAGGGTGGCTGTAAATGCCAGACTGAAGATCTTGTATTGAATTGCAGGGAGTGTATGAAACAAAGTGAATGAGTTTGTGGAGCAGATTGAAATTGACAGATACATCACTCTGGGTATCACAGAGAGGTGGTTGTTAGGGGATAAGTGTTGGGAACAAAATATCCAATGATTCATGTCCGATAGAAAGAACAGGCAAGTGGACAGAGATAACAAAGCGTGGAGCTGGATGAGCACAACAGGCCAAGAAGCATCTCAGGAGCGTAAAAGCTGACGTTTCGTGCCGAGACCCTTCTACTTCTGTGTGTTCGTCCTGCTGTGTTCATCCAGCTCCACACTTTGTTATCTTGGATTCTGAAGCATCTGCAGTTCCCATTATCTCCGATACAAATGGACAGAGATGCCAGGGTTGGCTTGTCAGTAAGAAATGAGGTCGCGCTGAAGGAACCACAGCTCTTGTGCTTGTTTATTAATGACTTGGAGGAAAGAGGTGCATGTGCTGTGGCTAAATTTGTAGATGACTGAAAAAATATTTAGAAAGACAAGGCATGGCACAGAAACAGAGATTTACCAGGATGTGACTTGGATCGGAATGTATTAGCTGTAAGGTGGGTTTGGTGGAAATGTTGTGTCGTGATAAATGTCATGAGATCAACCATGATCTCAGCGAATGATGGAGGAAATTCAATGGGCCAAATGACTTTTTTCCTGAGTCTTCTTGTTTGACAATGCATTCATGAAGGCGTTTTTTTTTCTCTCTTGGACAAGATTTGAAAATGATATGTATACACTTCCTTTTCATCTGGGAATAAATAACTGTTCTGAACGATTTCCATTGACGAATAGCAATCTGACAAGCATCACAATGTGAAGAGATTTTTAGCTTCTTTTTAATTGTAAATGTATTCTTTGGAATTAATTCGGCATATATTATTTACGTCTCAGGAAGTATGTTCATCACTGCATCTCAAAAAGTGGTGTGTTGTGTGACAACAGCTTTTTAAAGATCACTTCAATGGTTGTAACACGCATTAAATTACACTGTTGGCCAATCTGTCCATGATTATTTCATTATCTTATGTTTCAAACAGACAAGGAAATATTGGTGATGCAATGAAGAGTTTGATTCTCAAATATAATTGTTGTTATAGCTTCCGCTTGGAAGAAAGATTCACATCAAGTTGACTGGTCAAGGAAATGGGACACTGACTGTGAGTACTTTGAATGTTCGAGTTATTCCTAAAATGAAAGTTATGACCTTGATGATTTCTCTTTCATGCAGATATGAAGAGACTGTTTTAAAATATCCTCTAGGTTAGTGGTTCAGGCATAAAAGTGCAATATGTATATTTAAGTATATCCATGTACATGCGTAATCTGAAAAGATAATGAGTATAAATCACTTGTTACAAGGTGAGAATGAGTTATCCAGATAGTAAGAACTGCCAATGTTGGTGTCTGAGATAACACATTGTGGAGCTGGAGGAACACAGCAGGGCAGGCAGCATCAGAGGCTCAAGAAAGTTGAGGTTTTGGGTCAGGACCCTTCCTGAGAAATGGAGGGTGGAAGGGAGCTCAGAAAAAAACAGCGTGGAGGGGGAGGAGGTGCTGGGGAAGGTAGGTGGGATGGTGATAAGTGAGTACTATCCAGATTGGAACAGATTTCCCCCAGCGGGTATTGAATATGAATTCCAAATCACTCTCAAAATCTTAGTGACTGTTAACATTCATGTTTTTTGTCTGTGTGTTTCAGTAATTGCATGACAGTTTGAATGGTTCTTTGAGAGTGAGGAACCTATGGACTCTCACACACCAAGATGGAATTTAGTTCAAAGAGTGACTTCAAAATAGTTGCTTGCTTTTAAAATCTTGACCATTTTTGCTGTCCAGTTGAATGAATTTAGCTTCATACTGCTTCAATAGGAATTAGTGTTTAATAGGAACATATTTGTGAAACTTACAGTTCCGTAAGTTTTAGCATAAACTGGTGCAGCCTTTCGGTGCTTGCGAAAAGGCTCACCTCTCCGTTAATACCGAAGGAAAATTGGAGTTTAAAAGTAAGTTCACCCGCTGTCAGGGAATGAAATGATAATGTTGACTCAAATATAATTTTTAAGAAAGTAATATATTTGTGAAACACCAAACTCCAATTAAAATTTGGATCTGCTTGTTTTACACATGGTTGGATATTGGATTCATTTTAAATGAGGGTGAAGATCACTTTAAATCCAGCATATTTGTGAAGAAAAGAAATAGCATGTCAAATAAAATTAACTGCATGACTCGACATAGCCCTATATGTAGAATTTCGTTCTGAACTATGAGACAGTTATGATCCCGTACTCCCTCAGTGCTCATGGCAAGAGTAAGACTCCTATTTGACGTGCTATGCACTGCATGGAATGGCGGCGACATCAGATTCATTGATGCTTGAGAATCAAAAGAATATGACGATAAGATTTAAAATCAAAATCTCATTGAACACTTCAAGGAATGTATTACAGGAAGGTGGGGAAAGCATGTATGACTAATAGAAGGTGGTGGCACAGATCAAGTAGACCTGTGTGCTAAAACTTATGACAAATTTCACATTGAATGGAACAGTTTAAACAGGCTGGAGGAAGCAGACATGCCAGCTCAAACTTGTTGAATTTGTGCATTCTGTTCATAAACATCAGCAAAATTGTGGGAAACATGTTTATTCTTTCTCTTTTATTGCACAGAACCATACAATTAGACTGTTTTGATGAGGAACCTAAAGATTACGAGTCCCGTCCGTTTGACTCAGAGTTTGGTACCATAGGTTGGTACGATCTTCGTTGGAGAAGGAAAAGGGATGTTCCAGATACAGAAAATAGTCAAACCATTTACTACAAAGTCCGTTTCTGGTTAGTATTAATTAATGCAGTTAACATTTTTAGATCGATATGATTGCACAATGGAGTCAATAAGAAAATTCCATCTGATATTCCACAAATTTTAACCGGATATTAAAGCCGCTGATTTCTTTTTCATGCTGTCTGCTGCTTTTAAGAATGGTTGTCTTACTTTCGAAATGTTTAGCTTTGACTCCATGGCTTCTTCCATTAGCTCACATTGAAACACATGTTTCTTCAGCCAAAAATGTACGTTTACCCGGTGTAGCTCGACCAACCTTCCCCTGTGGTCGTTCCCCTGAAATCCCCTGCGGTCGCTCCCCTGAAAAACAAGTATACCGTTTTGGATACTGTTCCGGGGGACGACTTACCAGGGGCATGCAGTAGGGTGCAGGTCTCTGGCACAGAGTCTGTCCCTCTTGCACAGAAGGGAAGCGGGGATAGGAAGAGAGTGATAGTCATTGGGGACTCAATAGTTAGAGGGACTGATAGAAGATTTGCCGGGAACGAAAGAGACTGACGATTGGTGTGTTGCCGACCAGGAGCCAGGGTCCATGATGTCTCGGATAGTGTGTTTAGGGTCCTGAGGGGAGACGGTGACCAGCCCCAAGTCGTGGTCCACGTAGGCACCAGCGACGTAGGTAGAAAGAGGGATAGGGATGCCAGGCAGGATTTGAGGGAGCTAGGGTGGAAGCTGAGAGCTGGAACAAAGAGCGTGGTCCTCTCTGTTTGTCACCCGTACCACGTGATAGCGAGGCAAAGAACAGGGAGAGATTTCAGCTGAAGACGTGGCTGCAGGGATGGTGCAGGTGGGAGGGCTTCAGGTACAATGTCAATTGGGGCTCATTCTGGGGAAGGTGGGACCTGTACAAACAGGACGGTCTCCACTTGAACCAGAGGGGCACGAATATCCTGGGTGGGAAATTGGCTAGTGCCATTCAGGTGGATTTAAACGAGCTCAGAAGGGGGATGGGAAACTGAGGTGTAGTCCTAGTACACAGGAGGATGAGTGTAGGGAGGACATGGTCAGGACCTCACTGTCACAGGAGTGTGCTGGCAGACAGCAAGCTGGATTGAAGTGTGATGACTTCAATGCCGGGAGTATCCGGAATAAGTTAGGTGAGGTTGCAGCTTGGATAGGTACCTGGGACTTCGATGTTGTGGCCATTTCGGAGACATGGATAGAGCAGAGTCAGGAATGGATGTTGCGGGTTCCAGGGTTTAGATCTTTGATTAAGGTCTGTGAAGGTGGTAAAAGATGGGGAGGTGTGGCTTTGTTGGTCAAGGACACTATAACGGCGGCTGAAAGAACCTTTGAGGACTCGTCTACTGTGGTGGTATGGGCTGAGGTTGCCAAGGAAGGTTTGTCGACTGAGTCAGTGTGGGTGGAAGTTCGGAACAGCAAGGCAGCAGTCACCTCACTGGGGGTTTCCTACGGCCCCCAAATAGCAGTCGAGAGATCAAAGAACTCATTGGCCGGCAGATAGTTGAAAAGTGCAAACGTAGCAGGGTTGTTGTTCAGGGTGACTTCAACTTTTCCAATATAGATTGAAACCTCCTGAGTGCAGATGGTTTGGATGGTGCCGTTTTTGTCAGGTGTGTTCAGGAGGGTTTCCTTACTCAGTATGTGGACAGGCCGAGGAGGGAGGCCGTTTTGGATTTGGTGCTCGGCAATGAGCCAGGACAGGTGTCAGATATCGTGGTGGGAGAGCACTTTGGCGACAGTGACTACAACAGCCTCACATTTACCATAGCCATGGAAAGGGAAAGGAGCAGTTACCAGGGGAAGACATTGAACTGGGGAAAAGGAAACTCTGATGCTATCAGACCGGAGTTGGGAACTACAGATTGGGAGCAATTGTTCCACAGAAAGGGCACAGCAGACATGTGGAGCTGTTCAAGGAGCAGTTGTTGCGAGTGATGTATGAATTTGTTCCTCTGAGACAGGTAAGAAGGGGTAAGATTAAGGAACCTTGGATGACGGGTGCAGAGGGGCTTCTTGTCGAAAAGAAAAAGGCAGCGTACGTAAGGTGGATTAAGTGAGGGTCTAGCACAGCTTTAGAGTATTACAGGCCTGCTCGGAAGGAGCTCAAAAGATATTGCCTGTACAATTGTTACCTGTTACAACCTTTGCATCCACGCTTGCTCATTCAATGGTGTCAAGATGCCAGCAGTGAGTGTACCTTCTCCATCCCCTAATGCCGTCAGCTCACACAAGACATAGTCCTTACTTAAAATCTTCTGATCAAACAAAGTTCATTGTTTTGGACATTTTAGTTACCTGTCATGAAACGAAAACTGATTCTGACTGGCGTGAACTGCAGTGCAAATGAATATAATCTGCGAAACGAGATTCCTTATGGGCTTGCATCTGCTAGAAATGATTGCTTTTCAAAGACGTTGCATACATACATTTATTTCTCCTATCACCTTAGATTATATTTTTGTTTATGCGTGTTGTGTGGGCTTCCAGTCAGGCCCATAAACACAGGTTGATGCAGTCACTGTTATAACACGGTATTGAAGGAGAATTTGTGATCTTTGGAGTTTCATTCCAGTGTATGAAGGAGTGCATCATCAAACCACTCCAGATCTCTACTGGTGACTATATTGTTGCAAGTTTTCAAGTGTTACCGATGGTCACATAAAATATGGCCTTTTTGTTGTTGCGCTATTCATCTTAACTGCACCATATCTAGTATTTAGGCTTGGAAACAATTTCTGTTTTTTTGATTTACTTATTCAAAATCATTTATGATTGTTGTCATGATATCTACAATATGTTATTTTGATTGGACATAGAGGATTGGATCTGTCTTAATGGAAATAAAGTATGTGCTTATAAAACCCCTTCTGGGCAAGGTAGTTGCTCAGTGGTTAGAGCTGCTCATGCACTGGGGAGCCAATTGAGATTCCAGTCTTGGGTAACGATCTGTGTGGAATTGACACGTCCTCCCCGCGTCTGCGAGGGGCTTCTGCCAGGTGCTGCAGTTTCCTCCCATTGTTCAAAGATGTGCAGGTCCTTATATGTGATTTGTGAAGCATTTCTTACATGTTTCAATCCTGCCAGCATCCAGTGCCTTGGACAAAATAACTGGAGGTGAATAAAAGATAGAGTGCCTTTTGACACCATTTCCTGCTGGATTTTCATCAATCCTGCTTTATATCGGTGACAACTTCCATGACCTTTTTTGATGCTATGTCTGAATTGACAGTCTAGTTCCAAATATTTGTTGTGTAGTATTACAAGGTCTCTGTTACAGCATACCCATGAATGCCCACTTCAAAAGATACTTCCATATCATAGAATCCCTACAGTGTGGAAACAAGCCCCTTTTGACCCAACAAGACCACAGCCACCCTCCAAAGAGCATCTCACCCTGACTCATTCCCCGACCCTTTCCTCAGTAACCCTACATTTCCCATGACTAACACACCTAATCTACACATCCCGAAACACAATGGGCAAGTTTGGCATGGCCCATACAACTAGCCTGCACATCTTTGGACAGTGGGAGGAAACCAGAGCACCCAGCAGGAACCCATGCAGGCATGGGCAGAATGTACAAACTCTGCACAGAAAATCACGCAACGGTGGGATCGAACCTGGGTCCCTGGCGCTGTGAGTCAGCAGTGCTAACCACTGAGCCACCGTGCTGCCCTTGGAGTTAGACAGAGCTTGCTTGTTCCTGGGTGGCCTCAAACTGCCAACCTCCACTTAGTGGCAAAAGTGCTGACCAACTGCACTCATCTTCACTGGTTTTTGCTTTGTATCATTGAATTCAATCCTTCAAACTCGATGATAAATATTTAACTTTCCGTTGATATGTGAACGTTGTTTTTAGTACACAGTATTGGTTTATTGTGTTTCATTGGTACATCATGAATACTGTATGTATATGCAAATGGGCAAGTTGGTAACGATGCAGTCCGCAGACCTGGAGGATAATAACACTGTCCTTCAATCGCCCACGATGCCCTCTGCAAATTGGTAGAAAACAAAAATTTCTATAAAATTAATCTCTCCTCCCGTCAGTTGATCAAAATTAATTCAGAATTTTGTACAGGCCAATAACTGTAAGATTACATGGGCCTAAACAAAACTACTGGCTCATATTAGTTCAGTAAAGTGAAAGGGCAACAATAGAGGCAGTAGGAACTGCAGATGCTGGAGAATCTGAGATAAGAAGGTGTAAAGCTGGATGAACACAGCATGTCAAGCAGTATCATCCAGCTCTACACCTTGTTATCTCAGATTCTCCAGCGCCAATTTTCTGAAGTAGGGTCTCGTCCCGAAACATCAGCTTTCTTGCTCCTCTGATGCTGCTTGGCCTGCTGTGTTCATCCAGCTCTCCACCTTGGGCAACAATAGAGTATGCTTTAAGTCACTAGATATGTTACGTGGGTTTGTCTTCCTTAGGGTGGAGTTAGTGGAACCGAAAAAGATGTCTCCCTCACAGCGTTTGTGACAAAAGAATTGCATTGTTCCTTGGCGGCCTTTCAACAGAAGAATATTCAGAGATTTCACGAGTGGTAAGAATGTAACTTCTTTTACTTCTCTTTATCTCACTTTTTCCAACAATTGGAAAATAGATTTTAGAAATAACGTCGAGCTGATGAAGTGTGAAAAGAAGAATAATTCCAAGCAGTGGTGGGAGTTGGTCAGTGAGGTGGGATGAGTGGATAGGTGGGAGAGAAGCCGGACAGGCCATGGAGGCGGGGATGAGTGGAGGAACTAGTCTTGGGATGAGGCTGACGGGTAGGGAGATTTTGAGGGTGGCAAAGTCCATATTGAGGCTATTGAGTTGGAAGCTCCCGAGGCGGAATAGGAGGTGCTGCTCCTCCAGTTTCTGGGTGGTGTGATTGTGACACTGGAAGAGGCCCAGGATGGACATGTCATTCATGGAGTGGGAGGGGGAGTTGAAGTGATGCAATGATTTGGATATGTAAATAGAAGGTGTGGTTAGTAAGTTTCCCAATGATTGAAGGTGTAGTAGCCAGCCAAGAAGGTCACCTCAGAATACAATGGGACATTGACAAGGGCCAATAAACTGAGGAGTGGCAGATGGAGTTGAGGTTAGATAAATGTGAGGTGCTCCCTTTTGGAAAGGCAAATCAGGGCAGCACGTATACACTGAAGGTTGTGGGGAGTGTTGCTTAATAAAGACGCTGGAGTGCAGTTTCGTAGTTCCATCAAAGTACAGCCACCGGTAGAAAGGATATGAAGGAGACATTTGGTGTGCTCGCCTTTATCGGTCAATGCATTGAGTATAGGAGTTGGGAGATCACTCAGCAGCCATATAGGATGTTGGTTCGGCTGCTTTTGGAATACTGCAATCGCTTTTGGTCTCCTTGCGAGAGGAAGGATGTTGGCGCAACATTGAGGGCCGAAGGGCCTGTTCTGCGCTGTATTGTTGTATGTTGTAAACTTGAAAGGGTTCAGAGAAGATCTACAAGGATGTTATGAGCATCGGAGGTTGAAGGTATACCGTGGGCTTGAACAGGCAGCGATTACTTGGAACTGTGGAGTTCAGGGCTGACCATATGGAAGTTTATACAATTACGAGGGACGTGGATAGAGCGAACAGCCAAAATCTTTTCCCCGGGTTGCTGGAATCCAAAACTGGAGGGAATAGGTTGAAAATGAGAGAGGGAAGATTTAAAATGGACCGGATTTTTTTCATAGTGGTGCATGTGTGGAATGAGCTGCCAGAGGAAGTGGTGGAGGCTTGTACGTTTAAAAGGCATGTGGATGGGTATATGAATAGGATAGGTTGAGAGGAATATGGGCCAAATGCTGGCAAATGGGACTAAATTAATTTAGGATATCCGGTCAACATAGACAAATTGGGCCAAAGGATCTGTTTCCCTACTGTACATCTCTCTGACTCGAAGTGTCTTTTTTCTGAACCACGTGGCCCATAATTAGAAAAACTTGAATCAGGATTTGGGAATGTGACAATTCTAATTGGATCTGTTTGATGAAATTAACTCTGTAGGTAATGGTGGTTGAATTATGATTTATAAAATTTGAGTTTATAGCAGCATCTTATAGATTAGAGGAGACACATGTAATCAAAATTGAAAATCAAAACTTGGTAAAATTTTGCATTGGAAATACATGACCAGCCATTGGAGGAGATTCATGACCATTGCATTCAAGTGAGAACAACAAATGCGATTCAGTGACTCAGTGAAATGGGATGCAGTGACTGAGATAAATGGGATGCAGTGACTGAGATAAATGGGATGCAGTGACTGAGGTAAATGGGATGCAGTGACTGAGTGAAATGGGATGCCGTGACTGAGATAAATGGGATGCAGTGGCTGAGGGTAATGGGATGCAGTGACAGATGGAAATTGAATGCAGTGAGAGAGTGAAATTGGATGCAATGACGGTGGGAAATGGGATGTAGTGACTGAGAGAAATGGGATGCAGTGACTGAGGGAAATGGGATGCAGTGACTGAGGAAATGGGATGCAGTACCTGACGGAACTTGAATGCAGCATCAGATGAGAAATGGGATGCAGTGACTGTGTGAAATGGGATGCAGTGACTGGGTGAAATAGGATGCAGTGACTGAGTGAAATGTGATGCAGTGACTGAGTGAAATGTGATGCCGTGACTGCGTGAAGTGTGATGCAGTGACTGTGTGAAATGTGATGCAGTGACTGCCTGAAATGTGATGCAGTGGCTGCGTGAAATGGGATGCAGTGTCTGCGTGAAATGGGATGCAGTGTCTGCGTGAAATGGGATGCAGTGTCTGCGTGAAATGGGATGCAGTGTCTGCGTGAAATGGGATGCAGTGACTGCGTGAAATGGGATGCAGTGACTGAGGAAAATGGGATGCAGTGACTGAGTGAAATAGGATGCCCCGACTGAGTGAAATAGGATGCCCCGACTGAGTGAAATAGGATGCCCCGACTGAGTGAAATAGGATGCCCCGACTGAGTGAAATGCGATGCAGTGACTGACGGAAATTGCATGCACTGACGGATGGAAATTGAATGCAGTGAGAGAGTGAAATTGGCTGCAACGACTGTGGGAAATGGGTTGTAGTGACTGAGTGAATTGGGATTCAGTGACTGGGTGAAATGGGATACAGTGACTGCGTGAAATGGGATGCAGTGACTGCGTGAAATGGGATGCAATGACTGCGAGAAATGGGATGCAGTGACTACGTGAAATGGGATGCAGTGACTGACGGAAATGGGATGCAGTGACTGTGGGAAATGGGATGCAGTGACTGTGTGAAATGTGATGCTGTGACTGTGTGAAATGTGATGCAGTGACTGTCTGAAATGGGATGCAGTGACTGTCTGAAATGGGATGCAGTGACTGTCTGAAATGGGATGCAGTGACTGAGTGAAATGGGATGCAGTGACTGTGGGAAATGGGATGCAGTGAATGAGTGAAGTGAGATGCAGTGACTGATGGAGATTGAATGCAGTGTCTGATGCAAATGGGATGCAGTGACTGAGTGAAATGGGATGCAGTGACTGAGTGAAATGGGATGCAGTGACTGAGGGAAATGGGATGCAGTGACTGAGGGAAATGGGATGCAGTGACTGAGGGAAATGGGATGCAGTGACTGAGGGAAATGGGATGCAGTGACTGAGGGAAATGGGATGCAGTTACTGAGGGAAATAGGATGCAGTGACTTTTGGAAATGGGATGCAGTGAGTGATGGAAATGGGAGGCAGTGATTGAATTAAATGGGTGCAAGTGACCGTGGAGATGGGATGCAGTGACTTGGGGAAAGGAGATGCAGTGACTGTGGAAACGGGATGCTGTGACTGAGGGTAACGGGTTGAGGCGGCTAAGTGAAATGGGACGCCGTGTCTCTGTGAAATGTGATGCGGAGACTGTGGGGAAATGGATGCAGTGACTGAATGAAATGGGATGCAGTGACTGAGTGAAATGTGATGCGTTGACTGATGGAAAGGAGATGCCGTCACTGTGGGAAATGGCATGCAGTGACTGAGTGAAATGGGGAGCTGTGAATGAGTGAAATGGGGAGCTGTGAATGAGTGAAATGGGAAGCTGTGAATGAGTGAAATGGGCTGCAATGACTGAGTGAAATGGGGTGCAGTGACTGATGGAAATGGGATGCAGTGACTGAGTGAACTGGGATGCAGTGACTGTGTGAACTGGGATGCAGTGACTGACTGAACTGGGATGCAGTGACTGACTGAACTGGGATGCAGTGACTGACTGAACTGGGATGCAGTGACTGACTGAACTGGGATGCTGTGACTGACTGAACTGGGATGCTGTGACTGAGTGAACTGGGATGCTGTGACTGAGTGAACTGGGATGCTGTGACTGAGTGAACGGGGATGCAGTGACTGAGAGTCCTGGGATGCAGTGACTGAATGAAATGGGATGCAGTAACTGCTAAACGGGCTGCAGGGTCTGTTGGAAATGGGACGCACTGACTGAGGGGAATGGGATGCAGTGATGAGTGAAATGGGATGCAGTGACTGATGGGAATGGGATGCAGTGACTGATGGGAATGTGATGCAGTGACTGAGGGAAATGGGATGCAGTGACTGAGGGAAATGGGATGCAGTGACTGAGGGTAATGGGATGCAGTGACTGAGGGTAATGGGATGCAGTGACTGAGGGGAATGGGATGCAGTGACTGAGGGGAATGGGATGCAGTGACTGAGGGGAATGGGATGCAGTGACTGAGTGAACTGGAATGCAGTGACTGAGTGAACTGGAATGCAGTGACTGACTGAAATGGGATGCAGTGACTGACTGAAATGGGATCCACTGACTGAGGGAAATGGGATGCAGTGACTGAGGGAAATGGGATGCAGTGACTGAGGGAAATGGGATGCAGTGAGAGAGTGAAATTGGATGCAATGACTGTGGAAATGGGATGCAGTGACTGAGAGAAATGGGATGCAGTGACTGAGAGAAATGGGATGCAGTGACTGAGAGAAATGGGATGCAGTGACTGAGAGAAATGGGATGCAGTGACCGAGTGGCATTGGGTGTGGTGATTGATGGAGATACATTCACTGTCTCAGTTGAATAGGATTCACTGTCTCCGTTAAATGGGATGCAGTGACTGAGTGAAATGGGATCCCGTGACTGAGGGAAATGGGATCCCGTGACTGAGGGAAATGGGATGCAGTGACAGATGGAAATTAAATGCAGTGAGAGAGTGAAATTGGATACAATGACTGTTGGAAATGGGATGTAGTGTCTGAGAGAAATGGGATGCAGTGACTGAGAGAAATGGGATGCAGTGACTGAGGGAAATGGGATGCAGTGACTGAGTGAAATGGGACGCAGTGACTGAGGGAAATGGGATGCAGTACCTGACGGAACTTGAATGCAGCATCAGATGAGAAACAGGATGCCGTGACTCTGTGAAATGGGATGCAGTGACTGCGTGAAATGGGATGCAGTGAATGAGTGAAGTGAGATGCAGTGACTGATGGAAAGGAGATGCAGTGACTGATGGAAAGGAGATGCAGTGATTGAGTGAAATGTGATGCCGTGACGGAGTGAAATGTGATGCCGTGACTGTGTGAAATGTGATGCAGTGACTGCGTGAAATGTGATGCAGTGACTGCCTGAAATGTGATGCAGTGTCTGCGTGAAATGGGATGCAGTGTCTGCGTGAAATGGGATGCAGTGTCTGCGTGAAATGGGATGCAGTGTCTGCGTGAAATGGGATGCAATGACTGCATGAAATGGGATGCAGTGACTGAGGGAAATGGGACACCGTGACTGAGTGAAATGGGACGCAGTGACTGAGGGAAAGGAGATGCAGTGACTGATGGAAATGGGATGCAGTGACTGATGGAAATGGGATGCCGTGACTGATGGAAATGGGATGCCGTGACTGATGGAAATGGGATGCCGTGACTGATGGAAATGGGATGCAGTGACTGAGTGAAATGGGATGCAGTGACTGAGTGAAATGGGATGCAGTGACAGATGGAAATTGAATGCTGTGAGAGAGTGAAATTGGAAGCAATGACTGTGGGAAATGGGATGTAGTGACTGAGAGAAATGGGATGCTGTGACTGAGTGAAATTGGATGCCGTGACTGTGTGGAATTGGGTGTGGTGATTGATCGAAATACATTCAACTGTCTCAGTTGAATAGGATTCACTGTCTCCGTTAAATGGGATGCAGTGACTGAGTGAAATGGGTTGCAGTGACTGAGGGAAATGGGATGCCGTGACTGAGGGAAATGTGATGCCGTGACTGCGTGAAATGTGATGCAATGACTGCCTGAAATGGTATGCAGTGACTGCGTGAAATGGTATGCAGTGACTGCGTGAAATGGTATGCAGTGACTGCATGAAATAGGATGCAGTGACTGAGGGAAATGGGATGCAGTGACTGAGGGAAATGGGATGCAGTGACTGAGGGAAATGGGATGCAGTGACTGAGTGAAATAGGATGCCCTGACTGAGTGAAATAGGATGCCCTGACTGAGTGAAATAGGATGCCCTGACTGAGTGAAATAGGATGCCCTGACTGAGTGAAATGCGATGCAGTGACTGATGGAAATTGAATGCAATGAGAGAGTGAAATTGGCTGCAGTGACTGTGGGAAATGGGTTGTAGTGACTGAGAGAAATGGGATGCAGTGTCTGAGTGAAATGGGATACAGTGACTGAGGGAAATGGGATGCAGTGACTGAGTGAAATGGGATGCAGTGACTGAGTGAAATGGGTTGAAGTGACTGAGGGAAATGGGATGCCGTGACTGCGGGAAATGTGATGCCGTGACTGCGGGAAATGTGATGCCGTGACTGCGTGAAATGTGATGCAGTGACTGCGTGAAATGGGATGCAGTGACTGCATGAAATGGGATGCCCTGACTGAGTGAAATAGGATGCCCTGACTGAGTGAAATAGGATGCCCTGACTGAGTGAAATGCGATGCAGTGACTGACGGAAATTGAATGCACTGACGGATGGAAATTGAATGCAATGAGAGAGTGAAATTGGCTGCAATGACTGTGGGAAATGGGTTGTAGTGACTGAGAGAAATGGGATGCAGTGTCTGAGTGAAATTGGGTGCAGTGACTGAGGGAAATTGGGTGCAGTGACTGAGTGAAATGGGATGCAGTGACTTAGTGAAATGGGATGCAGTGACTTAGTGAAATGGGACGCAGTGACTGAGGGAAATGGGATGAGGTGACAGATGGAAATTGAATGCAGTGAGAGAGTGAAATTGGATGCAATGACTGTGGGAAATGGGTTGTAGTGACTGAGAGAAATTGGATGCAGTGACTGAGGGAAATGGGATGCAGTGACTGCCTGAAAAAGGATGCAGTGAATGAGTGAAGTGAGATGCAGTGACTGAGTGAAATAGGATGCCCTGACTGAGTGAAATGCGATGCAGTGACTGACGGAAATTGAATGCAGTGACTGATGGAAACTGAATGCAGTGACGCAGTGAAATGGGATGCAGTGACTGAGGGAAATGGGTTGTAGTGACTGAGTGAATTGGGATGCAGTGACTGAGTGAAGTGGGATACCATGACTGAGTGAAACGGGATGCAGTAACAGAGTGGAATGCATTGCAGTGACTGATGGAAATTGAATGCAGTGACTGATGGAAATTGAATGCAGTGACGGAGTGAAATGGGATGCACTGACTGCGTGAAATGGGATGCAGTGACTGCGTGAAATGGGATGCAGTGACTGTGTGAAATGTGATGCAGTGACTGTGTGAAATGTGATGCTGTGACTGTGTGAAATGTGATGCAGTGACTGTGTGAAATGTGATGCAGTGACTGTGTGAAATGGGATGCAGTGACTGTGGGAAATGGGATGAAGTGACTGTGGGAAATGGGATGAAGTGACTGTGGGAAATGGGATGAAGTGACTGTGGGAAATGGGATGAAGTGAGTGTGGGAAATGGGATGCAGTGACTGAGTGAAATGCGATGCAGTGACTGTGGGAAATGGGATGCAGTGAATGAGTGAAGTGAGATGCAGTGACTGATGGAAATTGAATGCAGTGTGTGATGCAAATGGGATGCAGTGGCTGAGTGAAATGGGATGCAGTGACTGTGGGAAATGGGTTGTCGTGACTGAGTGAATTGGGATGCAGTGACTGAGTGAAGTGGGATACCATGACTGAGTGAAACGGGATGCAGTAACAGAGTAGAATGCATTGCAGTGACTGATGGAAATTAAATGCAGTGACTGATGGAAATTGAATGCAGTGACGGAGTGAAATGGGATGCTCTGACTGCGTGAAATGGGATGCAGTGACTGTGTGAAATGGGATGCAGTGACTGTGTGAAATGGGATGCAGTGACTGTGTGAAATGGGATGCAGTGACTGTGTGAAATGGGATGCAGTGACTGTGTGAAATGGGATGCAGTGTCTGAGTGAAATGGGATGCAGTGTCTGAGTGAAATGGGATGCAGTGTCTGAGTGAAATGGGATGCAGTGTCTGAGTGAAATGGGATGCAGTGTCTGAGTGAAATTGGATGCAGTGACTGAGGGAAATTGGATGCAGTGACTGAGTGAAATGGGATGCAGTGACTTAGTGAAATGGGACGCAGTGACTGAGGGAAATGGGATGCAGTGACTGCGTGAAATAGGATGCAGTGAATGAGTGAAGTGAGATGCAGTGATGGAGTGAAATGTGACGCAGTGACTGCGTGAAATGTGATGCAGTGACTGCATGAAATGGGATGGAGTGACTGAGGGAAATGGGATGCCCTGACTGAGTGAAATAGGATGCCCTGACTGAGTGAAATAGGATGCCCTGACTGAGTGAAATGCGATGCAGTGACTGACGGAAATTGAATGCAGTGACTGATGGTAATTGAATGCAGTGACGCAGTGAAATGGGATGCAGTGACTGAGTGAAGTGGGATACCATGACTGAATGAAACGGGATGCAGTCACAGAGTGGAATGCATTGCAGTGACTGATGGAAATTGAATGCAGTGACGGAGTGAAATGGGATGCAGTGACTGCGTGAAATGGGATGCAGTGACTGCGTGAAATGGGATGCAGTGACTGTGTGAAATGTGATGCTGTGACTGTGGGAAATGGGATGCAGTGACTGTGGGAAATGCGATGCAGTGACTGTGGGAAATGGGATGCAGTGAATGAGTGAAGTGAGATGCAGTGACTGATGGAAATTGAATGCAGTGTGTGATGCAAATGGGATGCAGTGACTGAGTGAGATGGGATGCAGTGACTGAGTGAAATGAGCTGCAATGACTGTGTGAAGTGGGATGCAGTGTCTGAAGGAAATGGGATGCAGAGACTGAGGGAAATGGGATGCAGAGACTGAGGGAAATGGGATGCAGTGACTGAGGGAAATGGGATCCACTGACTGAGTGAAATGGGATGCAGTGACTGATGGAAATTGGATGCAGTGACAGAGTGACATGCGCTGCAGTGCCTGATGGAAATGTGATGCCGTTACTGTGGGACATGGGATGCAGTGACTGCGGTACTGGGAAGGAGTGACTGAGTTAATGGGGATGCAGTGCCCGAGCGGGCTTGGGGTGCAGTGACTGAGTGAAATGGGATGCAGTGACTGATGGAAATGGGATGCAGTGACTCAGTGAAATGAGATACATTGACTGAGTGAAATGGAATGCAGTAACTGAGGGAAATGGGATGCAGTGAATGAGGGAAATGGGATGCTTTGACTGAGTGAAATGAGATGCAGTGACTGATGGCAATGGGATGCAGTAACTGAGGGACATGGGATGCAGTGACTGAGGGACATGGGATGCAGTGACTGAGGGACATGGGATGCAGTGAATGAGGGACGTGGGATGCAGTGAATGAGGGACGTGGGATGCAGTGACTGAGGGACATGGGATGCGGTGACTGCGTGAAATGGGATGCGGTGACTGAGTGAAATGAGATGCGGTGACTGAGGGAAATGGGATGCGGTGACTGAGGGACATGGGATGCAGTGACTGAGGGACATGGGATGCAGTGACTGAGGGACATGGGATGCATCGGCTGAGTGAAATGCGATGCAGTGACTGAGGAGAATGGGATGCAGTGACTGAGGGAAATGGGATGCAGTGACTGGGAAATGGGATGCAGTGATTGATGGAAATGGGACGCAGTGACTGAGTGAAATGGGATTGCCATGACTGTGGAAAGGAGATGCAGTGACTGAGGAAATGGGATGCAGTGACTGAGGAAATGGGATGCACTGACTGAGGGAAATGGGATGCACTGACTGAGTGAACTGGGATGCAGTGACTGATGGAAATGGTATGCAGTGACTGAGGGAAATGGGATGCAGTGACTGACGGAAATGGAATGCAGTGTCTGTTGGAAATGGGATCCTGCGACTGAAGGTAATGGGATGCCGTGACTGAGGGTAATGGGATGCAGTGACTGGGAAATGAGATGCAGTGACTATGGGAAATGGGACGCAGTGACTGAGTGAAATGGGACACAGTGACTGATGGAAAGGAGATGCAGTGACTCTGTGAAATGGGATGCAGTGACTCTGTGAAATGGGATGCAGTGACTGAGTGAAATGGGATGCAGTGACTGAGTGAAATGGGATGCAGTGACTGAGGGAAATGAAATGCCGTGACTGAGGGAAATGGGATGCAGTGACTGAGTGAAATGGGAAGCAGTGACTGATGGAAATGAGACGCCGTGACTTGGGGAAAGGAGATGCAGTGACTGTGGGAAATGGGATGCAGTGACTTACGGAAATGGGATGCACTGACAGAGTGACATGCGCTGCAGTGCCAGATGGAAATGTGATGCAGTTACTGTGGGACATGGGATGCAGTGACTGAGGCTCTGGGAAGGAGTGACTGAGTTAATAGGGATGCAGTGCCCGAGGGGGCTTGGGGTGCAGTGACTGAGGGGAATGGGATGCAGTGACTGACGGAAATGGGATGCAGTGTCTGTGTGAAATGGGATCCTGCGACTGAAGGTAATGGGATGCAGTGACTGAGGGTAATGTGATGCAGTGACTGAGTGAAATGGGATGCAGTGACTGAGGGGAATCGGCTGCAGTGAATGAGGACAATGGGATGCAGTGACTGGGAAATGGGACGCAGTGACTATGGGGAATGGGACGCAGTGACTATGGGGAATGGGACGCAGTGACTATGGGGAATGGGACGCAGTGACTGAGGGAAATGGGATGCAGTGACTGAGTGAAATGGGATGCAGTGACTGAGTGAAATGGGATTGCCGTGCCGGATGGAAATGGGATGCCCTGACTGAGTGTAAGGTGAAGCATTGAGTGAAATGGGATGCAGTGGCTGTGTGAACTGGGATGCAGTGGCTGTGTGAATAGGGATGCAGTGACTGAGGGAAAGGAGATGCATTGTCTGTTTTAAATGGGATGCTGCGACTAAAGTGAATGGGATGCTGTGTCTGTGGGGAATGGGATGCAGTGACTGTGGGGAATGGGGTGCAGCGACTGTGGGGAATGAGATGCAGTGACTGAGATAAATGGGATGCAGTGACTGATGGAAATGGGATGCAGTGAATGAGGGAAATGGGATTCAGTGATTGTGGGGAATGGGATGCAGTGACTGAGGGAAATGGGATGCAGTGACTGAGGGAAAGGAGATGCAGTGACTGTGGGAAATGGCATACTGTGACTCAGGGTAATGGGATGCAGTGACTCAGTGGAATGTGACGCATTGACTGAGGGAAAGGAGATGCAGTGAATGTGGGAAATGGGATACTCTGACTGTGGGTAATGTGATGCAGTGACTGAGGGCAACGCGATGCAGTGACTGTGGTTAATGGGATGCAGTGAATGAGGGATAGGAGATGCAGTGAATGTGGGAAATTGGATGCAATGACTGAGGGAAATGGGATGCAGTGACTGATGGAAATCAGATGCAGTGTCTGAGGGAAATGGGATGCAGTGTCTGAGGGAAATGGGATGCAGTGACTGAGGGAAATGGGACGCAGTGACTGAGGGAAATGGGATGCAGTGACTGAGGGTAATGGGATGCAGTGACTGAGGGTAATGGGATGCAGTGACTGAGGGTAATGGGATGCAGTGACTGAGGGGAATGGGATGCAGTGACTGAGGGGAATGGGATGCAGTGACTGAGGGGAATGGGATGCAGTGACTGAGGGGAATGGGATGCAGTGACTGAGTGAAATGGGATGCAGTGACTGAGGGTAATGGGATGCAGTGACTTTGTGAAAATGGATGCAGTGACTGAGGGGAATCAGATGCAGTGAATGAGGACAATGGGATGCAGTGACGGCGGGCAATGGGATGCAGTGACTGAGTGAAATTGGATTGCCGTGACTGTGGAAAGGAGATGCAGTGACTGAGGAAATGGGACGCAGTGACAGATGGAAATGGGATGCCCTGACTGAGTGTAAAGTGAAGCATTGAGTGAAATGGGATGCAGTGGCTGTGTGAACTGGGATGCGGTGACTATGTGAACTGGGATGCAGTGGCTGAGTGAAATGGGATGCAGTGGCTGAGTGAAATGGGATGCAGTGGGGAGTGAAATGGGATGCAGTGACTGGTGGAAATGAGATGCAGTGACTTAGGGAAAGGAAATGCAGTGTCTGTGGGAAATGGGATGCTGCGACTGAGGGTAATGGGATGCAGTGACTGATGGAAACGGATGCAGTGACTGAGTGAAAAGGGATGCAGTGACTGAGGTACTGGGAAGGTGTGACTGAATTAATCGGGATGCAGTGCCCGAGCGGGCTTGGGGTGCAGTGACTGAGTGAAATGGGATGCAGTGACTTAAGGAATGGAAATGCAGTGTCTGTGGGAAATGGGATGCTGCGACTGAGGGAAATGGGATGGAGTGACTGACGGAAATGGGATGCAGTGACTGAACGAAATGGGATGCAGTGACTGAGTGAAATAGGTTGCAGTGACTGAGTGAAATGGGATGCAGTGACTGAGTGAAATGGGCTGCACTGACTGAGGGAAGTGGGATGCAGTGACTGAGGGAAATGGGATGCAGTGAATGTGGGAAATGGGAAGCAGTGACTGAGTGAAATGAGATGCAGTGACTGATGGAAATGGGATACAGTGTCTGAGGGAAATGGGATGCTGTGACTGAGCGTACTGTGATGCAGTGACTGAGGGTAATGGGATGTAGTGACTGATGGTAATGGGATGCAGTGACTGAGGGAAATAGCCTGCAGTGACTGAGTGAAATGGGATGCAGTGTCTGAGGAAAGGAGATGCAGTGACTGTGGGAAATGGGAAGCGGTGACTGAGTGGAATGTGAAGCATTGAATGAGTGAAATGAGATGCAGTGACTGTTAGAAATGGGATGCAGTGGCTGTGTGAACTGGGATGCGGTGACTGTGTTAACTGGGATGCAGTGGCTGAGTGAAATGCGATGCAGTGACTCAGGTACTGGGAAGCAGTGACTGAATTAATAGGGATGAAGTGCCCGAGCGGGCTTGCGGTGCAGTGACTTAGGGAAATGGGATACAGTGCCGGAGTGAAATGTGATGCACTGACTGAGTGAAATGGGATGCAGTGACTGAATGGAATGGGATGCAGTGACTGAGTGGAATGGGATGCACTGACTGAGTGAAATGGGATGCAGTGTCTGATTGAAATGGGATGCAGTTAATGAGTGAAATGGGATGCAGTGACTGATGGAAATTGAATGCAGTGACAGAGTGACATGACCTGCAGTGCCTGATGGAAATGGGATGCAGTTTTTGTGGGACATGGGATGCAGTGACTGAGGTCCTGGGAAGGAGTGACTGAGTTAATGGGGAGGCAGTGCCCGAGCGGGCTTGGAGTACAGTGACTGAGGGAAATGGGATACAGTGGCTGAGAGAAATGGGATGCACTGTCTTCGTGAAATGGGATGCAGTGGCTGAGTGAAATGGGATGCAGTAACTGGTGGAAATGGGATGCTGTGACTGATCGAAATGGGATGCAGTGACTAACAGTAATTGGATGGAGTGACGGACGGTAATGGGTTGCAGTGACTGAGGGAAATGGGACGCAGTGTCAGAGTGAAATAGGATGCAGTCAATGAGTGAAATGGCCGGCAGTGATTGAGTGATGTGGGATGCAGTGACTGAGGGAAATGAGATGCAGTGGCTGAGTGAAATGGGATGCTCTGACTCTTGGAAATGGGATGCAGTGACTGTTGGAAATGGATTGCAGTGACTGTTGGCAATGGGATGCAGTCACTGTTGGAAATGGGATGCAGTGAGTGTGGGAAATGGGATGCAGTGACTGAGGGAAAGGAGATGCAGTGACTGTGGGAAATGGCATACTGTGACTCAGGGTAATGGGATGTAGTGACTGAGGGGAATAGGATGCAGTGACTGAGTGAAATGGGATACTGTGACTGTGGAAAGGAGATGCAGTGACTACGGGAAATGGGATGCAGTGACTGAGTGAAATGGGATGCAGTGACTGAGGGTAATAGGATGCAGTGACTGATTGAAATGGGATGCAGTGACTGATGGAAATGGGATGCAGTGTCTGAGGGAAATGGGATGCTGTTACTGAGCGTACTGTGATGCAGTGACTGAGGGTAATGGGATGTAGTGACTGATGGTCATGGGATGCAGTGACTGAGAGAAATGGCCTGCAGTAACTGAGTGAAATGGGATGCAGTGACTGAGGAAAGGAGATGCACTGATTGTGGGAAATGGGAAGCAGTGACTGAGTGGAATGTGAAGCATTGAATGTGTGAAATGAGATGCAGTGACTGTTTGAAATGGGATGCAGGGGCTGTGTGAACTGGGACACGGTGACTGTGTGTACTGGGATGCAGTGGCTGAGTGAAATGCGATGCAGTGACTCAGGTACTGGGAAGGAGTGTTTGAATTAAGAGGGATGCAGTGCCCGAGCAGGCTTGGAGTGCAGTGACTTAGGGAAATGGGATACAGTGCCTGAGTGAAATGTGATGCACTGACTGAGTGGAATGGGATGCAGTGACTGAGTGGAATGGGATGCAGTGACTGAGTGGAATGAGATGCAGTGGGGAGTGAAATGGGATGCAGTGAATGAGTGAAATGCGCGCAGTGACCGATAGAAATCGGATACAGTGACTGATGGAACTGGGATGCAGTGACTGACGGAACTGGGATGCGGTGACTTTGTGAACTGGGATGCAGTGGCTGAGTGAAATGGGATGCAGTGGGGAGTGAAATGGGATGCAGTGACTGGTGGAAATGAGATGCAGTGACTTAGGGAAAGGAAATGCAGTGACTGAGGGTAATGGGATGCAGTGACTGAGGGTAATGAGATGCAGTGACTGAGGGTAATGGGATGCAGTGACTGAGTGAAAATGGATGCAGTGACTGAGTGAAATGCGATGCAGTGACTGAGGTACTGGGAAGGAGTGACTGAGCTAATAGAGATGCAGTGCCCAAGCGGGCTTGGGGTGCAGTGACTGAGTGAAATGCGATGCAGTGACTTAAGGAATGGAAATGCAGTGTCTGTCGGATATAGGATGCTGCAACTGAGGGAAATGGGATGGAGTGACTGACGAAAATGGGATGCAGTGTCTGAGCGAAATGGGATGGAGTGACTGACGGAAATGGGATGCAGTGTCTGAGCGAAATGGGATGCAGTGACTGAGTGAAATGGGATGCAGTGACTGATTGAAGTGGGACGCACTGACTGAGGGAAGTGGGATGCAGTGACTGAGGGAAATGGGATGCAGTGACTGAGGGAAATGGGATGCAGTGACTGAGTGAAATGAGATGCAGTGACTGATGGAAATGGTATGCAGTGACTGTGGGAAATGGGATGCAGTGACTGACGGAAATGGGATGCAGTGTCTGTTTGAAATGGGATCCTGCGACTGAAGTTAATGGGATGCAGTGACTGAGGGTAATGGGATGCAGTGACTGAGTGAAATGGGATGCAGTGACTGAGGACAATGGGATGCAGTGACTGAGGACAATGGGATGCAATGACTGAGGGCAATGGGATGCAGTGACTGAGGGAAATGGGATGCAGTGACTGAGGGAAATGGGATGCAGTGACTGGGAAATGGGATGCAGTGACAGTGGGAAATGGGATGCAGTGACTGATGGAAATGGGACGCAGTGACTGAGTGAAATGGGACGCAGTGGCTGAGTGAAATGGGACGCAGTGACTGAGTGAAATGGAATTGCCGTGACTGTGGAAAGGAGATGCATTGACTGAGGAAATAGGATGCAGTGACTGAGGGAAATGGGATGCAGTGACTGAGTGGAATGGGATGCAGTGACTGAGTGGAATGGGATGCAGTGACTGAGTGAAATGGGATGCAGTGACTGAGTGAAATGGGATGCAGTGACTGAGTGAAATGCGATGCAGTGACTGCGTGAAATGAGATGCAGTGGGGAATGAAATGGGATGCAGTGACTGGAAATAAGATGCAGTGTCTGGTGGAAATGAAATGCAGTGTCTGTGGGAAATGGCTGCTGGGACTGAGGGTAATGGGATGCAGTGACTGATGGAAATGGAAGCAGTGACTGAGTGAAATGGGATGCAGTGACTGAGTGAAATGCGATGCAGTGACTGAGGTACTGGGAAGGAGTGACTGAGTTAATAGGGATGCAGTGACTGACGGAAATGGGATGCAGTGACTGAGTGAAATGAGATGCAGTGTCTGATGGAAATGGTATGCAGTAACTGAGGGAAATGGGATGCAGTGACTGACGGAGATGGGATGCAGTGTCTGTTTGAAATGGGATCCTGCGACTGAAGTTAATGGGATGCAGTGACTGAGGGTAATGGGATGCAGTGACTGAGTGGAATGGGAAGCAGTGACTGCGTGAAATGGGATGCAGTGAATGAGTGAAATGAGATGCAGTGACTGAGGGAAATGCGCGCAGTGACTGATAGAAATCGGATACAGTGATTGATGGAACTGGGATGCAGTGACTGAAGGAAATGGGATGCGGTGACTTTGTGTACTGGGATGTGGTGACTGTGTGAACTGGGATGCGGTGACTATGTGAACTGGGATGCAGTGGCTGAGTGAAATGGGATGCATTGTCTGTTTTAAATGGGATGCTGCGACTAAAGTGAATGGGATGCTGTGTCTGTGGGGAATGGGATGCAGTGACTGTGGGGAATGGGGTGCAGCGACTGTGGGGAATGAGATGCAGTGACTGAGATAAATGGGATGCAGTGACTGATGGAAATGGGATGCAGTGAATGAGGGAAATGGGATTCAGTGATTGTGGGGAATGGGATGCAGTGACTGAGGGAAATGGGATGCAGTGACTGAGGGAAAGGAGATGCAGTGACTGTGGGAAATGGCATACTGTGACTCAGGGTAATGGGATGCAGTGACTCAGTGGAATGTGACGCATTGACTGAGGGAAAGGAGATGCAGTGAATGTGGGAAATGGGATGCTCTGACTGTGGGTAATGTGATGCAGTGACTGAGGGCAACGCGATGCAGTGACTGTGGTTAATGGGATGCAGTGAATGAGGGATAGGAGATGCAGTGAATGTGGGAAATTGGATGCAATGACTGAGGGAAATGGGATGCAGTGACTGATGGAAATCAGATGCAGTGTCTGAGGGAAATGGGATGCAGTGTCTGAGGGAAATGGGATGCAGTGACTGAGGGAAATGGGACGCAGTGACTGAGGGAAATGGGATGCAGTGACTGAGGGTAATGGGATGCAGTGACTGAGGGTAATGGGATGCAGTGACTGAGGGTAATGGGATGCAGTGACTGAGGGTAATGGGATGCAGTGACTGAGGGGAATGGGATGCAGTGACTGAGGGGAATGGGATGCAGTGACTGAGGGGAATGGGATGCAGTGACTGAGGGGAATGGGATGCAGTGACTGAGTGAAATGGGATGCAGTGACTGAGGGTAATGGGATGCAGTGACTTTGTGAAAATGGATGCAGTGACTGAGGGGAATCAGATGCAGTGAATGAGGACAATGGGATGCAGTGACGGCGGGCAATGGGATGCAGTGACTGAGTGAAATTGGATTGCCGTGACTGTGGAAAGGAGATGCAGTGACTGAGGAAATGGGACGCAGTGACAGATGGAAATGGGATGCCCTGACTGAGTGTAAAGTGAAGCATTGAGTGAAATGGGATGCAGTGGCTGTGTGAACTGGGATGCGGTGACTATGTGAACTGGGATGCAGTGGCTGAGTGAAATGGGATGCAGTGGCTGAGTGAAATGGGATGCAGTGGGGAGTGAAATGGGATGCAGTGACTGGTGGAAATGAGATGCAGTGACTTAGGGAAAGGAAATGCAGTGTCTGTGGGAAATGGGATGCTGCGACTGAGGGTAATGGGATGCAGTGACTGATGGAAACGGATGCAGTGACTGAGTGAAAAGGGATGCAGTGACTGAGGTACTGGGAAGGTGTGACTGAATTAATCGGGATGCAGTGCCCGAGCGGGCTTGGGGTGCAGTGACTGAGTGAAATGGGATGCAGTGACTTAAGGAATGGAAATGCAGTGTCTGTGGGAAATGGGATGCTGCGACTGAGGGAAATGGGATGGAGTGACTGACGGAAATGGGATGCAGTGACTGAACGAAATGGGATGCAGTGACTGAGTGAAATAGGTTGCAGTGACTGAGTGAAATGGGATGCAGTGACTGAGTGAAATGGGCTGCACTGACTGAGGGAAGTGGGATGCAGTGACTGAGGGAAATGGGATGCAGTGAATGTGGGAAATGGGAAGCAGTGACTGAGTGAAATGAGATGCAGTGACTGATGGAAATGGGATACAGTGTCTGAGGGAAATGGGATGCTGTGACTGAGCGTACTGTGATGCAGTGACTGAGGGTAATGGGATGTAGTGACTGATGGTAATGGGATGCAGTGACTGAGGGAAATAGCCTGCAGTGACTGAGTGAAATGGGATGCAGTGTCTGAGGAAAGGAGATGCAGTGACTGAGGAAATGGGATGCAGTGACTGAGGAAATGGGATGCACTGACTGAGGGAAATGGGATGCACTGACTGAGTGAACTGGGATGCAGTGACTGATGGAAATGGTATGCAGTGACTGAGGGAAATGGGATGCAGTGACTGACGGAAATGGAATGCAGTGTCTGTTGGAAATGGGATCCTGCGACTGAAGGTAATGGGATGCCGTGACTGAGGGTAATGGGATGCAGTGACTGGGAAATGAGATGCAGTGACTATGGGAAATGGGACGCAGTGACTGAGTGAAATGGGACACAGTGACTGATGGAAAGGAGATGCAGTGACTCTGTGAAATGGGATGCAGTGACTCTGTGAAATGGGATGCAGTGACTGAGTGAAATGGGATGCAGTGACTGAGTGAAATGGGATGCAGTGACTGAGGGAAATGAAATGCCGTGACTGAGGGAAATGGGATGCAGTGACTGAGTGAAATGGGAAGCAGTGACTGATGGAAATGAGACGCCGTGACTTGGGGAAAGGAGATGCAGTGACTGTGGGAAATGGGATGCAGTGACTTACGGAAATGGGATGCACTGACAGAGTGACATGCGCTGCAGTGCCAGATGGAAATGTGATGCAGTTACTGTGGGACATGGGATGCAGTGACTGAGGCTCTGGGAAGGAGTGACTGAGTTAATAGGGATGCAGTGCCCGAGGGGGCTTGGGGTGCAGTGACTGAGGGGAATGGGATGCAGTGACTGACGGAAATGGGATGCAGTGTCTGTGTGAAATGGGATCCTGCGACTGAAGGTAATGGGATGCAGTGACTGAGGGTAATGTGATGCAGTGACTGAGTGAAATGGGATGCAGTGACTGAGGGGAATCGGCTGCAGTGAATGAGGACAATGGGATGCAGTGACTGGGAAATGGGACGCAGTGACTATGGGGAATGGGACGCAGTGACTATGGGGAATGGGACGCAGTGACTATGGGGAATGGGACGCAGTGACTGAGGGAAATGGGATGCAGTGACTGAGTGAAATGGGATGCAGTGACTGAGTGAAATGGGATTGCCGTGCCGGATGGAAATGGGATGCCCTGACTGAGTGTAAGGTGAAGCATTGAGTGAAATGGGATGCAGTGGCTGTGTGAACTGGGATGCAGTGGCTGTGTGAATAGGGATGCAGTGACTGAGGGAAAGGAGATGCATTGTCTGTTTTAAATGGGATGCTGCGACTAAAGTGAATGGGATGCTGTGTCTGTGGGGAATGGGATGCAGTGACTGTGGGGAATGGGGTGCAGCGACTGTGGGGAATGAGATGCAGTGACTGAGATAAATGGGATGCAGTGACTGATGGAAATGGGATGCAGTGAATGAGGGAAATGGGATTCAGTGATTGTGGGGAATGGGATGCAGTGACTGAGGGAAATGGGATGCAGTGACTGAGGGAAAGGAGATGCAGTGACTGTGGGAAATGGCATACTGTGACTCAGGGTAATGGGATGCAGTGACTCAGTGGAATGTGACGCATTGACTGAGGGAAAGGAGATGCAGTGAATGTGGGAAATGGGATGCTCTGACTGTGGGTAATGTGATGCAGTGACTGAGGGCAACGCGATGCAGTGACTGTGGTTAATGGGATGCAGTGAATGAGGGATAGGAGATGCAGTGAATGTGGGAAATTGGATGCAATGACTGAGGGAAATGGGATGCAGTGACTGATGGAAATCAGATGCAGTGTCTGAGGGAAATGGGATGCAGTGTCTGAGGGAAATGGGATGCAGTGACTGAGGGAAATGGGACGCAGTGACTGAGGGAAATGGGATGCAGTGACTGAGGGTAATGGGATGCAGTGACTGAGGGTAATGGGATGCAGTGACTGAGGGTAATGGGATGCAGTGACTGAGGGGAATGGGATGCAGTGACTGAGGGGAATGGGATGCAGTGACTGAGGGGAATGGGATGCAGTGACTGAGTGAAATGGGATGCAGTGACTGAGGGTAATGGGATGCAGTGACTTTGTGAAAATGGATGCAGTGACTGAGGGGAATCAGATGCAGTGAATGAGGACAATGGGATGCAGTGACGGCGGGCAATGGGATGCAGTGACTGAGTGAAATTGGATTGCCGTGACTGTGGAAAGGAGATGCAGTGACTGAGGAAATGGGACGCAGTGACAGATGGAAATGGGATGCCCTGACTGAGTGTAAAGTGAAGCATTGAGTGAAATGGGATGCAGTGGCTGTGTGAACTGGGATGCGGTGACTATGTGAACTGGGATGCAGTGGCTGAGTGAAATGGGATGCAGTGGCTGAGTGAAATGGGATGCAGTGGGGAGTGAAATGGGATGCAGTGACTGGTGGAAATGAGATGCAGTGACTTAGGGAAAGGAAATGCAGTGTCTGTGGGAAATGGGATGCTGCGACTGAGGGTAATGGGATGCAGTGACTGATGGAAACGGATGCAGTGACTGAGTGAAAAGGGATGCAGTGACTGAGGTACTGGGAAGGTGTGACTGAATTAATCGGGATGCAGTGCCCGAGCGGGCTTGGGGTGCAGTGACTGAGTGAAATGGGATGCAGTGACTTAAGGAATGGAAATGCAGTGTCTGTGGGAAATGGGATGCTGCGACTGAGGGAAATGGGATGGAGTGACTGACGGAAATGGGATGCAGTGACTGAACGAAATGGGATGCAGTGACTGAGTGAAATAGGTTGCAGTGACTGAGTGAAATGGGATGCAGTGACTGAGTGAAATGGGCTGCACTGACTGAGGGAAGTGGGATGCAGTGACTGAGGGAAATGGGATGCAGTGAATGTGGGAAATGGGAAGCAGTGACTGAGTGAAATGAGATGCAGTGACTGATGGAAATGGGATACAGTGTCTGAGGGAAATGGGATGCTGTGACTGAGCGTACTGTGATGCAGTGACTGAGGGTAATGGGATGTAGTGACTGATGGTAATGGGATGCAGTGACTGAGGGAAATAGCCTGCAGTGACTGAGTGAAATGGGATGCAGTGTCTGAGGAAAGGAGATGCAGTGACTGTGGGAAATGGGAAGCGGTGACTGAGTGGAATGTGAAGCATTGAATGAGTGAAATGAGATGCAGTGACTGTTAGAAATGGGATGCAGTGGCTGTGTGAACTGGGATGCGGTGACTGTGTTAACTGGGATGCAGTGGCTGAGTGAAATGCGATGCAGTGACTCAGGTACTGGGAAGCAGTGACTGAATTAATAGGGATGAAGTGCCCGAGCGGGCTTGCGGTGCAGTGACTTAGGGAAATGGGATACAGTGCCGGAGTGAAATGTGATGCACTGACTGAGTGAAATGGGATGCAGTGACTGAATGGAATGGGATGCAGTGACTGAGTGGAATGGGATGCACTGACTGAGTGAAATGGGATGCAGTGTCTGATTGAAATGGGATGCAGTTAATGAGTGAAATGGGATGCAGTGACTGATGGAAATTGAATGCAGTGACAGAGTGACATGACCTGCAGTGCCTGATGGAAATGGGATGCAGTTTTTGTGGGACATGGGATGCAGTGACTGAGGTCCTGGGAAGGAGTGACTGAGTTAATGGGGAGGCAGTGCCCGAGCGGGCTTGGAGTACAGTGACTGAGGGAAATGGGATACAGTGGCTGAGAGAAATGGGATGCACTGTCTTCGTGAAATGGGATGCAGTGGCTGAGTGAAATGGGATGCAGTAACTGGTGGAAATGGGATGCTGTGACTGATCGAAATGGGATGCAGTGACTAACAGTAATTGGATGGAGTGACGGACGGTAATGGGTTGCAGTGACTGAGGGAAATGGGACGCAGTGTCAGAGTGAAATAGGATGCAGTCAATGAGTGAAATGGCCGGCAGTGATTGAGTGATGTGGGATGCAGTGACTGAGGGAAATGAGATGCAGTGGCTGAGTGAAATGGGATGCTCTGACTCTTGGAAATGGGATGCAGTGACTGTTGGAAATGGATTGCAGTGACTGTTGGCAATGGGATGCAGTCACTGTTGGAAATGGGATGCAGTGAGTGTGGGAAATGGGATGCAGTGACTGAGGGAAAGGAGATGCAGTGACTGTGGGAAATGGCATACTGTGACTCAGGGTAATGGGATGTAGTGACTGAGGGGAATAGGATGCAGTGACTGAGTGAAATGGGATACTGTGACTGTGGAAAGGAGATGCAGTGACTACGGGAAATGGGATGCAGTGACTGAGTGAAATGGGATGCAGTGACTGAGGGTAATAGGATGCAGTGACTGATTGAAATGGGATGCAGTGACTGATGGAAATGGGATGCAGTGTCTGAGGGAAATGGGATGCTGTTACTGAGCGTACTGTGATGCAGTGACTGAGGGTAATGGGATGTAGTGACTGATGGTCATGGGATGCAGTGACTGAGAGAAATGGCCTGCAGTAACTGAGTGAAATGGGATGCAGTGACTGAGGAAAGGAGATGCACTGATTGTGGGAAATGGGAAGCAGTGACTGAGTGGAATGTGAAGCATTGAATGTGTGAAATGAGATGCAGTGACTGTTTGAAATGGGATACAGGGGCTGTGTGAACTGGGACACGGTGACTGTGTGTACTGGGATGCAGTGGCTGAGTGAAATGCGATGCAGTGACTCAGGTACTGGGAAGGAGTGTTTGAATTAAGAGGGATGCAGTGCCCGAGCAGGCTTGGAGTGCAGTGACTTAGGGAAATGGGATACAGTGCCTGAGTGAAATGTGATGCACTGACTGAGTGGAATGGGATGCAGTGACTGAGTGGAATGGGATGCAGTGACTGAGTGGAATGAGATGCAGTGGGGAGTGAAATGGGATGCAGTGAATGAGTGAAATGCGCGCAGTGACCGATAGAAATCGGATACAGTGACTGATGGAACTGGGATGCAGTGACTGACGGAACTGGGATGCGGTGACTTTGTGAACTGGGATGCAGTGGCTGAGTGAAATGGGATGCAGTGGCTGAGTGAAATGGGATGCAGTGGGGAGTGAAATGGGATGCAGTGACTGGTGGAAATGAGATGCAGTGACTTAGGGAAAGGAAATGCAGTGACTGAGGGTAATGGGATGCAGTGACTGAGGGTAATGAGATGCAGTGACTGAGGGTAATGGGATGCAGTGACTGAGTGAAAATGGATGCAGTGACTGAGTGAAATGCGATGCAGTGACTGAGGTACTGGGAAGGAGTGACTGAGCTAATAGAGATGCAGTGCCCAAGCGGGCTTGGGGTGCAGTGACTGAGTGAAATGCGATGCAGTGACTTAAGGAATGGAAATGCAGTGTCTGTCGGATATAGGATGCTGCAACTGAGGGAAATGGGATGGAGTGACTGACGAAAATGGGATGCAGTGTCTGAGCGAAATGGGATGGAGTGACTGACGGAAATGGGATGCAGTGTCTGAGCGAAATGGGATGCAGTGACTGAGTGAAATGGGATGCAGTGACTGATTGAAGTGGGACGCACTGACTGAGGGAAGTGGGATGCAGTGACTGAGGGAAATGGGATGCAGTGACTGAGGGAAATGGGATGCAGTGACTGAGTGAAATGAGATGCAGTGACTGATGGAAATGGTATGCAGTGACTGTGGGAAATGGGATGCAGTGACTGACGGAAATGGGATGCAGTGTCTGTTTGAAATGGGATCCTGCGACTGAAGTTAATGGGATGCAGTGACTGAGGGTAATGGGATGCAGTGACTGAGTGAAATGGGATGCAGTGACTGAGGACAATGGGATGCAGTGACTGAGGACAATGGGATGCAATGACTGAGGGCAATGGGATGCAGTGACTGAGGGAAATGGGATGCAGTGACTGAGGGAAATGGGATGCAGTGACTGGGAAATGGGATGCAGTGACAGTGGGAAATGGGATGCAGTGACTGATGGAAATGGGACGCAGTGACTGAGTGAAATGGGACGCAGTGGCTGAGTGAAATGGGACGCAGTGACTGAGTGAAATGGAATTGCCGTGACTGTGGAAAGGAGATGCATTGACTGAGGAAATAGGATGCAGTGACTGAGGGAAATGGGATGCAGTGACTGAGTGGAATGGGATGCAGTGACTGAGTGGAATGGGATGCAGTGACTGAGTGAAATGGGATGCAGTGACTGAGTGAAATGGGATGCAGTGACTGAGTGAAATGCGATGCAGTGACTGCGTGAAATGAGATGCAGTGGGGAATGAAATGGGATGCAGTGACTGGAAATAAGATGCAGTGTCTGGTGGAAATGAAATGCAGTGTCTGTGGGAAATGGCTGCTGGGACTGAGGGTAATGGGATGCAGTGACTGATGGAAATGGAAGCAGTGACTGAGTGAAATGGGATGCAGTGACTGAGTGAAATGCGATGCAGTGACTGAGGTACTGGGAAGGAGTGACTGAGTTAATAGGGATGCAGTGACTGACGGAAATGGGATGCAGTGACTGAGTGAAATGAGATGCAGTGTCTGATGGAAATGGTATGCAGTAACTGAGGGAAATGGGATGCAGTGACTGACGGAGATGGGATGCAGTGTCTGTTTGAAATGGGATCCTGCGACTGAAGTTAATGGGATGCAGTGACTGAGGGTAATGGGATGCAGTGACTGAGTGGAATGGGAAGCAGTGACTGCGTGAAATGGGATGCAGTGAATGAGTGAAATGAGATGCAGTGACTGAGGGAAATGCGCGCAGTGACTGATAGAAATCGGATACAGTGATTGATGGAACTGGGATGCAGTGACTGAAGGAAATGGGATGCGGTGACTTTGTGTACTGGGATGTGGTGACTGTGTGAACTGGGATGCGGTGACTATGTGAACTGGGATGCAGTGGCTGAGTGAAATGGGATGCAGTGACTGAGGGAAATGGGATGCAGTGACTGGGAAATGGGATGCAGTGACAGTGGGAAATGGGACGCAGTGACTGATGGAAATGGGACGCAGTGACTGAGTGAAATGGGACGCAGTGGCTGAAGGAAATGGGATGCGGTGACTTTGTGCACTGGGATGTGGTGACTGTGTGAACTGGGATGCGGTGACTATGTGAACTGGGATGCAGTGGCTGAGTGAAATGGGATGCAGTGACTGAGGGAAATGGGATGCAGTGACTGGGAAATGGGATGCAGTGACAGTGGGAAATGGGATGCAGTGACTGATGGAAATGGGACGCAGTGGCTGAGTGAAATGGGACGCAGTGGCTGAGTGAAATGGGACGCAGTGACTGAGTGAAATGGAATTGCCGTGACTGTGGAAAGGAGATGCATTGACTGAGGAAATAGGATGCAGTGACTGAGGGAAATGTGATGCACTGACTGAGTGAAATGGGATGCAGTGACTGAGTGGAATGGGATGCAGTGACTGAGTGGAATGGGATGCAGTGACTGAGTGGAATGGGATGCAGTGACTGAGTGAAATGGGATGCAGTGACTGAGTGAAATGGGATGCAGTGACTGAGTGAAGTGGGATGCAGTGACTGAGTGAAATGGGATGCAGTGACTGAGTGAAATGCGATGCAGTGACTGAGTGAAATGCGATGCAGTGACTGAGTGAAATGCGATGCAGTGACTGCGTGAAATGCGATGCAGTGACTGCGTGAAATGAGATGCAGTGGGGAATAAAATGGGATGCAGTGACTGGTGGAAATAAGATGCAGTGTCTGGTGGAAATGAAATGCAGTGTCTGTGGGAAATGGCTGCTGGGACTGAGGGTAATGGGATGCAGTGACTGATGGAAATGGAAGCAGTGACTGAGTGAAATGGGATGCAGTGACGGAGGTACTGGGAAGGAGTGACTGAGTTAATAGGGATGCAGTGCCCGAGCGGGCTTGGGGTGCAGTAACTTAGGGAAATGGGATACAGTGCCTGAGTGAAATGTGATGCACTGACTGAATGAAATGGGATGCAGTGACTGAGTGAAATGCGATGCAGTGACTGAGTGAAATGCGATGCAGTGACTGCGTGAAATGGGATGCAGTGAATGAGTGAAATGAGATGCAGTGACTGAGTGAAATGGGATGCAGTGGGGCGTGAAATGGGATGCAGTGACTGGTGGAAATGAGATGCAATGACTAAGGGAAAGGAACTGCAGTGTCTGTGGGAAATAGGATACTGCGACTGAGGGTAATGGGATGCAGTGACTGAGGGTAATGGGATGTACTGACTGATGGAAATGGATGCAGTGACTGAGTGAAATGGGATGCAGTGACTGAGTGAAATGCGATGCAGTGACTGAGGTACTGGGAAGGAGTGACTGAGTTTATAGGGATGCAGTGCCCGAGTGGGCTTGGGGTGCAGTGACTGAGTGAAATGGGATGCAGTGACTGCGTGAAATGGGATGCAGTGACTGCGTGAAATGGGATGCAGTGAATGAGTGAAATGAGATGCAGTGATTGAGTGAAATGCGCGCAGTGACTGATAGAAATCGGATACAGTGACTGATGGAACTGGGATGCAATGACTGACGGAAGTGGGATGCGGTGACTTGTGTGAACTGGGATGTGGTGACTGTGTGAACTGGGATGCGGTGACTATGTGAACTGGGATGCAGTGGCTGAGTGAAATGGGATGCAGTGGCTGAGTGAAATGGGATGCAGTGGGGAGTGAAATGGGATGCAGTGACTGGTGGAAATGAGATGCAGTGACGAAGGGAAAGGAAATGCAGTGTCTGTGGGAAATGGGATGCTGCGACTGAGGGTAATGGGATGCAGTGACTGATGGAAATGGATGCAGTGACTGAGTGAAATGGGATGCAGTGACTGAGTGAAATGCGATGCAGTGACTGAGTTAATAGGGATGCAGTGACTGACGGAAATGGGATGCAGTGACTGAGTGAAATGAGATGCAGTGTCTGATGGAAATGGTATGCAGTGACTGAGTGAAATGGGATGCAGTGACTGAGGACAATGGGATGCAGTGACTGAGGACAATGGGATGCAATGACTGAGGGCAATGGGATGCAGTGACTGAGGGAAATGGGATGCAGTGACTGAGGGAAATGGGATGCAGTGACAGTGGGAAATGGGATGCAGTGACAGTGGGAAATGGGATGCAGTGACTGATGGAAATGGGATGCAGTGACTGATGGAAATGGGACGCAGTGACTGAGTGAAATGGGACGCAGTGGCTGAGTGAAATGGGACGCAGTGACTGAGTGAAATGGAATTGCCGTGACTGTGGAAAGGAGATGCATTGACTGAGGAAATAGGATGCAGTGACTGAGGGAAATGGGATGCAGTGACTGAGTGGAATGGGATGCAGTGACTGAGTGGAATGGGATGCAGTGACTGAGTGGAATGGGATGCAGTGACTGAGTGAAATGCGATGCAGTGACTGCGTGAAATGAGATGCAGTGGGGAATGAAATGGGATGCAGTGACTGGTGGAAATAAGATGCAGTGTCTGGTGGAAATGAAATGCAGTGTCTGTGGGAAATGGCTGCTGGGACTGAGGGTAATGGGATGCAGTGACTGATGGAAATGGAAGCAGTGACTGAGTGAAATGGGATGCAGTGCCCGAGCGGGCTTGGGGTGCAGTAACTTAGGGAAATGGGATACAGTGCCTGAGTGAAATGTGACGCACTGACTGAATGAAATGGGATGCAGTGACTGAGTGAAATGCGATGCAGTGACTGCGTGAAATGGGATGCAGTGAATCAGTGAAATGAGATGCAGTGACTGAGTGAAATGGGATGCAGTGGGGCGTGAAATGGGATGCAGTGACTGGTGGAAATGAGATGCAATGACTAAGGGAAAGGAACTGCAGTGTCTGTGGGAAATGGGATACTGCGACTGAGGGTAATGGGATGCAGTGACTGAGGGTAATGGGATGTACTGACTGATGGAAATGGATGCAGTGACTGAGTGAAATGGGATGCAGTGACTGAGTGAAATGCGATGCAGTGAATGAGTGAAATGAGATGCAGTGATTGAGTGAAATGCGCGCAGTGACTGATAGAAATCGGATACAGTGACTGATGGAACTGGGATGCAATGACTGACGGATGTGGGATGCGGTGACTGTGTGAACTGGGATGTGGTGACTGTGTGAACTGGGATGCGGTGACTATGTGAACTGGGATGCAGTGGCTGAGTGAAATGGGATGCAGTGGCTGAGTGAAATGGGATGCAGTGCGGAGTGAAATGGGATGCAGTGACTGGTGGAAATGAGATGCAGTGACGAAGGGAAAGGAAATGCAGTGTCTGTGGGAAATGGGATGCTGCGACTGAGGGTAATGGGATGCAGTGACTGATGGAAATGGATGCAGTGACTGAGTGAAATGGGATGCAGTGACTGAGTGAAATGCGATGCAGTGACTGAGGTACTGGGAAGGATGACTGAGTTAATAGGGATGCAGTGACTGACGGAAATGGGATGCAGTGACTGAGTGAAATGAGATGCAGTGTCTGATGGAAATGGTATGCAGTGACTGAGGGAAATGGGATGCAGTGACTGACGGAGATGGGATGCAGTGTCTGTTTGAAATGGGATCCTGCGACTGAAGTTAATGGGATGCAGTGACTGAGGGTAATGGGATGCAGTGACTGAGTGGAATGGGAAGCAGTGACTGCGTGAAATGGGATGCAGTGAATGAGTGAAATGAGATGCAGTGACTGAGGGAAATGCACGCAGTGACTGATAGAAATCGGATACAGTGATTGATGGAACTGGGATGCAGTGACTGAAGGAAATGGGATGCGGTGACTTTGTGTACTGGGATGTGGTGACTGTGTGAACTGGGATGCGGTGACTATGTGAACTGGGATGCAGTGGCTGAGTGAAATGGGATGCAGTGACTGGGAAATGGGATGCAGTGACAGTGGGAAATGGGATGCAGTGACTGATGGAAATGGGACGCAGTGACTGAGTGAAATGGGACGCAGTGGCTGAAGGAAATGGGATGCGGTGACTTTGTGCACTGGGATGTGGTGACTGTGTGAACTGGGATGCGGTGACGATGTGAACTGGGATGCAGTGGCTGAGTGAAATGGGATGCAGTGACTGAGGGAAATGGGATGTAGTGACTGGGAAATGGGATGCAGTGACAGTGGGAAATGGGATGCAGTGACTGATGGAAATGGGACGCAGTAACTGAGTGAAATGGGACGCAGTGGCTGAGTGAAATGGGATGCAGTGACTGAGTGAAATGGAATTGCCGTGACTGTGGAAAGGAGATGCATTGACTGAGGAAATAGGATGCAGTGACTGAGGGAAATGTGATGCACTGACTGAGTGAAATGGGATGCAGTGACTGAGTGGAATGGGATGCAGTGACTGAGTGGAATGGGATGCAGTGACTGAGTGGAATGGGATGCAGTGACTGAGTGGAATGGGATGCAGTGACTGAGTGAAATGGGATGCAGTGACTGAGTGAAATGCGATGCAGTGACTGCGTGAAATGAGATGCAGTGGGGAATGAAATGGGATGCAGTGACTGGTGGAAATAAGATGCAGTGTCTGGTGGAAATGAAATGCAGTGTCTGTGGGAAATGGCTGCTGGGACTGAGGGTAATGGGATGCAGTGACTGATGGAAATGGAAGCAGTGACTGAGTGAAATGGGATGCAGTGACGGAGGTACTGGGAAGGAGTGACTGAGTTAATAGGGATGCAGTGCCCGAGCGGGCTTGGGGTGCAGTAACTTAGGGAAATGGGATACAGTGCCTGAGTGAAATGTGATGCACTGACTGAATGAAATGGGATGCAGTGACTGAGTGAAATGCGATGCAGTGACTGAGTGAAATGCGATGCAGTGACTGCGTGAAATGGGATGCAGTGAATGAGTGAAATGAGATGCAGTGACTGAGTGAAATGGGATGCAGTGGGGCGTGAAATGGGATGCAGTGACTGGTGGAAATGAGATGCAATGACTAAGGGAAAGGAACTGCAGTGTCTGTGGGAAATAGGATACTGCGACTGAGGGTAATGGGATGCAGTGACTGAGGGTAATGGGATGTACTGACTGATGGAAATGGATGCAGTGACTGAGTGAAATGGGATGCAGTGACTGAGTGAAATGCGATGCAGTGACTGAGGTACTGGGAAGGAGTGACTGAGTTTATAGGGATGCAGTGCCCGAGTGGGCTTGGGGTGCAGTGACTGAGTGAAATGGGATGCAGTGACTGCGTGAAATGGGATGCAGTGAATGAGTGAAATGAGATGCAGTGATTGAGTGAAATGCGCGCAGTGACTGATAGAAATCGGATACAGTGACTGATGGAACTGGGATGCAATGACTGACGGAAGTGGGATGCGGTGACTTGTGTGAACTGGGATGTGGTGACTGTGTGAACTGGGATGCGGTGACTATGTGAAATGGGATGCAGTGGCTGAGTGAAATGGGATGCAGTGGCTGAGTGAAATGGGATGCAGTGCGGAGTGAAATGGGATGCAGTGACTGGTGGAAATGAGATGCAGTGACGAAGGGAAAGGAAATGCAGTGTCTGTGGGAAATGGGATGCTGCGACTGAGGGTAATGGGATGCAGTGACTGATGGAAATGGATGCAGTGACTGAGTGAAATGGGATGCAGTGACTGAGTGAAATGCGATGCAGTGACTGAGGTACTGGGAAGGAGTGACTGAGTTAATAGGGATGCAGTGACTGACGGAAATGGGATGCAGTGACTGAGTGAAATGAGATGCAGTGTCTGATGGAAATGGTATGCAGTGACTGAGGGAAATGGGATGCAGTGACTGACGGAGATGGGATGCAGTGTCTGTTTGAAATGGGATCCTGCGACTGAAGTTAATGGGATGCAGTGACTGAGTGGAATGGGAAGCAGTGACTGCGTGAAATGGGATGCAGTGAATGAGTGAAATGAGATGCAGTGACTGAGGGAAATGCGCGCAGTGACTGATAGAAATCGGATACAGTGATTGATGGAACTGGGATGCAGTGACTGAAGGAAATGGGATGCGGTGACTTTGTGTACTGGGATGTGGTGACTGTGTGAACTGGGATGCGGTGACTATGTGAACTGGGATGCAGTGGCTGAGTGAAATGGGATGCAGTCACTGAGTGAAATGGGATGCAGTGACTGAGTGAAATGGGATGCAGTGACTGAGTGAAATGGGATGCAGTGACTGAGGACAATGGGATGCAGTGACTGAGGGCAATGGGATGCAGTGACTGAGGGCAATGGGATGCAGTGACTGAGGGAAATGGGATGCAGTGACTGAGGGAAATGGGATGCAGTGACTGAGTGGAATGGGAAGCAGTGACTGCGTGAAATGGGATGCAGTGAATGAGTGAAATGAGATGCAGTGACTGAGGGAAATGCGCGCAGTGACTGATAGAAATCGGATACAGTGATTGACAAATTAAAATGATGAGACATTTTTATTCTCTTAATGATAAAACTCAAAATTCCAACTGCACCTATGTCAACTCCTGTGCTGTGACATGTCTTTACAGATTGAAAGGTGCATTTTATTTCAGTTGGGATGATTCTTGGATTTCTGCCAGACTTCAGCAGTTTGAGGTTTGCTGTGACAATTCCATGCCTTTTGACCTTCAACACAATCACAATGAAAATGACGTGGAAATTACAATATGGATACTGTGTGTGTGTGTGTGTGTGTGTGTGTGTGTGTGTGTGTGTGTATATACCTTGTGATATTTGATATAATCATTTGATATAATCAGTGGCGTTACTTTGGAGAGGTTTTGATCTCCCCTTTGAATATTGAAGTAGAATGTAAAGCTCTTCCAGAAGTTTGCTCATGACATAGAACATCAGTCTGATGAAAACCTCCCTCTTCCCCTTGCTACTATCTACTTGTTATTGCAGTATCAGTTTCTGAGACATGCCTTAGAATCCATTAAAGACGTGAATAAAGGCAAACAGTTGCCACTCACTCGAACCAACGTTTTTGTATGAAGATTTTACCCTCTACGTGGACATGAATCTTAATCCCATGTGCCCACTCTGTTCCAGTGAATGCTTTATTCATCCTTACTTTGACCACTTGCTTAACCTATTCCTAAATATTGACTTGGCTGCCTGTTCAGTCATTAATTCTGGTTGCACGTTTTGAACTCTATGTGTTTGATGCAGCAGTTGGAAACAAGGGCTTGTGCTGCTTTAGTTATACCATCAATAGAGACTTTAAATAGTCATTAAAGAAAGGAAGAACTGGTACTAAATAAATTACCTGGGGCTTTTTTGTATTCATTCTTAGAATGGAGCTGCTGCTGGCTGGCCAGTATTTATTGCCCACTCATAGCTGCCCTTGACAAGGTGTTGGTGAGCTGCCTTCTTGAACCATGGCTTGGAGGGCAACTTGCAGGTGGTGGTATTCCCACAAATTTGCTGCCCTTATCCTTCTAGATGGTAGTATTTATGAAAATGTTGGTTTCTAAAGAGCCTTGGTGAATTTATGCAGGGGATTTTGTAGATGATGTGCACAGCTGCTACTTCCCATCACTGGTGGAGGGAATGAATTTTTCTCGCTATTGCTTTGTTAACTGTAGCAGCTTGCTGTGCCTAAATTGACTGCTGCATTTCCTGACATTGCAATAGTGACTACACTTCCAAAATATGAATACTGCTGAGAAAAGGCATATATTGCTCCAGTTTTTCAACTTGCACTTAACAGGACAATTCACATCAAATACAATGTAAAAGGATCAACTATTATAGTAAATAAGAAGTGAGTCCTGGTGTTTTCCCTGTGGAAACACCTCAGAGTCCACTGTAATTGCTTTATTCATCTTTACTTCAACCATTTGCTGTACCTGTTCCTAAATATTGATGTGGTTCCACTTCCAAATGAATCAGCACTCTCTTTGTGTACAGCTTTTCCCTTCACTTCTTGCAAATTGCCCCAATAAGTGCAAGATGAAAAGGATAAACAAAATGTATATTTTTCAAGTTCTGTATTACCAACTGATTACTGCCAAAATACTTCATTGGCTGTAAAGTGCTTTGGAATGTCCTGAGGTCATGAAAGGGAAGAAAGAGAAGGCTTTCTTTCTTAACATTGTGCATTTCACAGCTTTAGGATATCCCAAACAACTTCTGGCCAAGAGAATAGTTGAGAATTGGAGTCACTGTCGTCATGTGGAAACATGGCAGTCCATTTGTGCACAGTGAGATCTCACAAACGGCAACATCACAGTGACCAGAAAACCCCTTCAGTAATATCAGTTCAGAGCTTAGTATTGACCAAAACACCAGGATAACTCTGCTTGACAACAGAGGCATTATATTACCTGAGAGGGAATACGAGTATTTAACAACTAGACACCTGAAGCCACAATTTCCAAGGGTAGAGTGTTGGTTCGAATGGTATCATCCAAAGGTCAGCACCTCCAACAATGGAGCACTGGGTATGTTAGCCGAGATTTTCTTCTCAGGTCTATAGATCCTGACTTGAACAATGACATTCTGTCTTAACGGTTGGAGTGAAACCCACTGAGCTGCAGCTAATATCCAATGATTGATCTGTATAGTGAGTGAAAGGAAAATGGTGTAAACACCACACTGTGCAGCCTGCTCTCATTCACTCACTCGGAGCAAATTTTCAGAAACTTGCCAGTAGATTGTGAGTGCACCTTCTTATTAAGCTGCTGCTTGTAGCCGCTCCTGCCAGGAGACCTGCTGTCATGGTGTGCCAATTCTGTCTGTCTTATGCCACCCTCATACATCGGTGGTGGTTTGTTGGCAGCCATTCTGTGACACCACTCTGTGACCTGTTCCTGGGAAGATAGGGTTCTCCTGTGAGGAATGATCGGATCTGTCCCGGTTGGAACTTAGAAGAATGAGAATTGACCCTATGGCAATACATAAAATCCTGAGGGGACTTGATACATTGTGTACAGGGAAAATGTTTCCTCTTGTGAGGGAATCTCAAAAAAGGGGGTACAATTTAAGAACAGGAGGTCTTCTTTCTATGATGGAGACGAGGAGGATTTCCATCAGAGGGGTATGGGTCTGTGGAATTCTCTTCCCCAAAAAGTATTGGCGGCTGTACCATTGACTTTATTCTAGGTTGAGTTAGATGGTTTTTTGATAGATGTGGGAGACGAAGGCTTGGGGAAAAGGGACAGAGGGGCTTGAGTCCACAAGCAGATCAGCCACTGAATGGTGGAGCAGAGTTAAAGGGCTGAATGGCTTTCTGTTGCTCTCGAATGACATGTTCCTATATTCCGTTCTAACATCCATCATCCAACTGCACATAGGTTGACCCCTCTTCCTGCTGCTGTCCAGAATCTCTTAGCTTGTAAGCTCAGATCAAATAGCCAAAGTTGTGACTCTTTTTTTCTGGGTGTCACTTATTAAACTTGGAGAGAGGAAAAAGGAGTATATGAGTACCTTTTGTTCTTCTCATTTTAGATTCAATCTTTTTATAATATTTCTGAGAACTGCTTGAGAAACAGAGTCATAGAATCATACAGCATGGAAACAGATTCTTCAGTCAAACCAGCCCGTGCCAAACATATTTTCGAGCTAAACTAGTCCCACCTGCCTGCTCCTGGTCCATAACTCTCCAAATCTTTCCTGTTCATGTACGATTCTAAGTGTCTTTTAAGTGTTATAGCATCTAACTCAGGAAATGAATAGTTTTTTTGTGGGTGCATGTGGAATGTACTGTATCATGGTGAGGGAAAGTAAAAGGTGTATTCAGATTGAGGAAATGAATGCTGGCCTGAACAGAATTGGTTGCTTTGTATGGCCTTATTGATTTTGCTTGCCTCTCGTACCTTGTCGTAAAACTGCTTATAACTTCAAGGAAGGAGAATAGCAATTGCTGTGGGTTTTGCAGAACACATTGTAAGTACATACAGATTTATTTTTTAAAAAAGCTATTAAACCAAAGAAATGGAATTGCACAATAAATCAGAAAGTAATGTGGCAGCCTAGCTGCTTGTTGAAGCACTTAGACTTTGTATAGATGGCTTTGTGCTTTGCCATCCACTTCCCACAATGGTTAAAATCATAAAATTGTACAGCACAGAATGAGTCCATTCAATCCATTATGCCTGGGTTGACTGGCGGAAAGAGATTTCTGATCTGCCCCACTTCCCAGTCTTTTCTCTGCACCACTGCAAATATTTCCCATTTTAAACTACTTCATTCCTCCTGCCTCAGAGCATCTTGCTTTCATTGTGCTGCTTGGGTTGCCCTAGAAACACTATTGGCAAAGTAGGTGGCAAGAGAGGTGATTCATTCTGAATGCCTCTTTTTAAAATATTATTTATTTATTGAATGTGGGCATCATTAATTGCTCATGAGCAGATGCTCCTGAGCTGCCTTCCAAAACCACAGTATTCCCAAAGCGATGATAAGGAGGGAGCTGCAGAATTCTCAATCAGTAAAGATGATGGAATGGCAACATTTTCATGTCAGGATTGTGTGTACATCCGAAGATTGGAGGGAAACTGAGAAGTGATGCCCCCATGTGCCTGCTGTCCTTGCCCTGCTGGTTGGTAGATGTTGTGGGTTCTGGAGAAACCTTTGAAGAAATGTTGTTGCGTTACTGCACTGTATCTTGTAGATTCCAGTTGGAGCATCCACTTTAAGGCATCTACTTGCATCCTCATTCGAGATTCTCTATTCTGAGTGTAGGGAGCCACTTACTATGCTAGTATTGCATGGTGCTGACTTTTACAAGCTGCCAATCAAGATGAAGTCACGGAGAAAAGAAATAGCTGTGATGTGAAGGTACATGACAGATTCCATTGTTACTGTATTGGCTTAGTAGAAATATCACCATTGAGTCAAAAGGTTGTGGATTCAGTCACTTTCTAGAGATATGAGCACGTTTCACTGCAGTATTGAAGGAGTGCTGCAATGTCAGAGGTACTTTTTATTGGGTGAGAAATTAAGTTAAGGTTTGGCCTTCACCAAATATTGTACTTATTTGGCTGAAAAAAATGCTTTGGAGATGTCCTGAAGCTCAGAGAGAGATTATATAAAGGCAAGTTATTTGTGGATTTCTGTCGGAGAGTTGGCTCCAGTTATATTTTCTCAACAGCTCATTCTTCTGTGTGATTTGAAGCTAATATTCGTAACTTTCAAATTTTACAATCTATTCCTGAAATGTTTGATGCACTATAAGGCACTATGTATTGTTCATCTTTTTAAAAACGAAAGAAGAGGAATTCTGTTGCATGAGGATTCTCCAGTGGCTTCTATAATATTGGACATAGTATAATTTCATTTAGAAAAATGATGAGATTACAACCATATTTAATAACTAAACACCATGCTTCACTTTGCAGAAGTCATGATAGTACAAATTACGTGCTTTTTAATAATGTGGGGTACATCGAGCAGTTAAGTGTAATTTGGATGAGTAGGTGCAGCTTTACAGAGTCCTCCTATGATCTAAAATACAGAGATGCTCATTGTATTTGGAGTGGCGATTGGATGGGAGGAGGAGGCTGGCCTTATTTTATCTGTATTTATTATTATTTCCAGAAGCCTGGAGCTTATCAAACCAGAGTAGTGCTTGATATTTCAATGTGTTGACCTATCTACCAGTGGAAAGAAAAGTTATGAAAGTACCAGATGCTGTAATAAAATGAATGAATTACATGTAATTTCTACCCCACACTCTCACAATCCTGATGGTTAATGTGGGTTATAGTTCAGTGAAGAATTTCTGGCAAAGAAAACAAAGTGCTTTATTCTATTGAACTATCAGACAAACATCAGATGAGTTTGTATCATTGAGTGACATGTTTTATTGGTGTTTGAAGAGTGAATGATCCTCCCTGACAGAAGCAAGAGACTCCTGCCCATTGATGCTTGATGACTGGCTGTAGCCAATTACTTGTGAGTGAATTTGAATGACTGTGACATCCAATAGTCAGAGCTGGTGGATGTTTCTTTTTAATATCGCAATTGCATTTCATAACCGTATTGGAACACATGTATGAAGGCACAAAACCAATCCTTTTCCCTGACTGAAGACACTGGCATTTACCAGAGCTGTGGTTCATGATGAACCAATCACTATCAAATGACAGAGAAATAATACCATTTCAAAGCGAAGTTCACCCAGCTTTCAGCTGCATTGAAGATCCTTTCTTGTGGAGTGAAATAGAAGTTCTATGTTAAGAAACGATGATTAGTCAAAACGTAGCCTTTTACAATTAAATTACAAACTAAAATGAGGCAGTACTGCAAAGTATGAGCAATGTATTTTTTCACGAGTAAAGCTGAGTCTGCAGTCTTAAATACTAATGTGCATCATTGCATTATCCCTTTGTATAAGTTATTCAAGATTAAGGTTAAGAGGCATGGTATTTGAATGTAGCAGAATGCACAATCATCCAGCAAACATCGGAGGGCTCACATATCTTTCACACATCTTATATGAGGCCAACATTTGAGAAAGAACACCAGCTGCCAGGATTTGGTTCTCCAATTGAGCACCCACTATTTGCAGGAGTGTCATGAGACCAAGAATTGACTTGTTCTCAGTGGGAGCATCACAGGGCACAGAATAGTGACCATACATTCTATCAGGGCTGTAAATCTGAAAGGTCAATTTTTCTGCTCCTCTTATGCTGCCTGACCTGTCATGTTCCTCCAGCTCCACACTGTGTTGACTCTGACTCCAACATCTGCAGCTCTTGATATCTCCGAGTGACTGTGCATAGCAACCTTTTGAAAAGAGATATCACTTATGAGCAGCGGTTGTGGGTAGCTCTGATTCCCATTCCTTCCTTTAATCTGGCATGCAGAGATTACTAGTAATGTCTTCTTCATCACTTAGATCAGATAACATATCACAGACTGGTCTGTGTCATTCAATTCCAAACCAGACAGTTTTTGTACTGCCTGAGCCTTTGGTGGATATAAAATAAAGATGGTACTGGGGAAGGATCACCATAGCCGTTTAGCTATTCTACCCTAGTGGCCAAAACGACATAGATTCCCGAAGGTTGTACGTTTGGCATGGTATGTATGCAGTAAATACTAATAGTACGGAAATTGCTCTCTGAGATGCCTCAGAGCGGAATATGTTGAAAGGAGGAAAGTTGAATTCTAATGCACTTTCCATAACATTCAACTTGAAATATTTCAGCATATACTTGGTTGGTTAGCTGAGTTGGCTGGATTGCTGGTTTGGGATGCAAAATGATACCAATAGTGTGAGTCCGATTCTTGTACCGGCTGAGTTTACCGTGAAGGACTGTATGCCAGGGAGAAGTTGTAATTTCAATAATATTTGAAAAAACAAAGCTGTCAATAGGAAATTCTGCATTTTCACCGAGTTATCTCTTCAAAAGTCAGGAGGATACAGCGCAGAAACAAAAAGAAGGGGAATGGGTCAAAGCATCGCAATGTGGACAAGTCTGAGGCCGATCTCCTTAATGATGAGACCAGGAGCTTTAAAAGATTGATGTGTCAAGACAAACAGACCATTACAGGAGAGATTTCAAGTAGAAAAGATTGCTTTTATCTCAAGGCAGTTCAAATTCATGAAGCTTGGCCAGACTGCATCTGGAATTCAATGTTCAGTTTTGGTCAGCATGCCTCAGAGAAGGCCTTTTGAGGAGGTAAATTGTAGATTCACCAGAATGATAGCAGGGCTTAAAGAGTTAAGTTATGGAGACCGGTTGTCTGGACATAGCTTATCTCTTCAGTTTAGATGGTCCACATTGATCTCAACAAAATATTTAACATGATGAATAGATTCATTAGGATAAATATAGAGGAACTGTTTCCTCTTGGGGTGAATCCAGAACAAAAGATTAATACTTAATATTGGAACCCAAGCTGAGCAGGAGCAGCTGTCTATACAGAAGACAGGGGAAATCTGAAATTCTCTCCAGAAGGCTGTGTTTGTGCATCATTTTAAATTTTCTGATAACATGGTGTGAAGCTGAATGAACATAGCAGATTCTCCAGCATCGGCAGTTCCTACTATCTCTGTATAAATTTTCTGATAGTTTTCTTTTGTTCAGTGAGGTTTTGAAGGAATTTAGAGCAAAGCGTGGGAAGATGAAGTTGAGCTGGGATCATCAATAATCCAATTGAATGATGGAGCCGGCCTATTTGAATGTTTTAATGAACATTATTTGTGAAGCGTGTACATCACATAGAGGTTTCAAGGTGATGATGTCTTGCTTTAATCTCTTCAAACTGAGAAAGACAGAACTTTAAAATAAAGCAATGTAACCAAATTAACTCAGTATGTACTCGGGCTCAGATACAACAGTATTTTCAATTGGCAACATCAATGTGATATGAAACCCACGATAATCTCAACGGACATAAGATGAACTGATGACTCTGACACATATCAGTTATGGTCAATAAAACTTGTGATCAACAGTCAACCCACAATTGAAACTGATTCATGTCATTTGGTGCCTTTGTTTCCGATTAGTAGGAAACCAAAGGACATCTACATGCTACTGTAAATGTCAGCAAAGAAATCACTGGTGAGGAGTGAAAAAGTTGACGATGTGAAGACTAAATGCAAGGGTGCCCGTTATAATACCTTAAATTACAGGAAGAATAAAGTATTTGTTTTTTAATGATATAAGATGCACAAACAATGTGTGTACGATACAGAGGTCAGGGTGTTTTCTCTTGCATGCAAATACCATAGACTTTTGCCTTTATTCAGAAAAGATAAAAAAAAAGGTGTGCATTAGTATTTCAGTGGGAGGACTCTGCTTTGCTCCTGGAAAACATATTATTCATACACCACTGTAGAATATTGCCAAATTTTCCCTGTAGAACATAGAACATAGAACATAGAACAGTACAGCACAGAACAGGCCCTTCAGCCCACAATGTTGTGCCGACCATTGATCCTTATGTATGCACCCTCAAATTTCTGTGACCATATACATGTCCAGCAGTCTCTTAAATGACCCCAATGACCTTGCTTCCACAACTGCTGCTGGCAACGCATTCCATGCTCTCACAACTCTCTGCGTAAAGAACCTGCCTCTGACATCCCCTCTATACTTTCCACCAACCAGCTTAAAACTATGACCCCTCGTGCTAGCCATTTCTGCCCTGGGAAATAGTCTCTGGCTTTCAACTCTATCTATGCCTCTCATTATCTTGTATACCTCAATTAGGTCCCCTCTCCTCCTCCTTTTCTCCAATGAAAAGAGACCGAGCTCAGTCAACCTCTCAAAGCTGTAGCTCGAGGTTAATTTCAAAGACTATGTTTTGACAACTTAATATGATGGTTTTCGTTATATTAATTTTTTAAATTATATTGGGCCAAATTTTTACAGTAGAACTAAAATAGGTGAACCTGGATTTTAGATGTTATTTTCTCTCTATTTGATTGCTTTATAATTCTGATGGAATTACTGTGTGCCCTGTGTCTGCTTCATATGCTCTTCAGGCTCCAAATGCCTCAAGTATTATATTTTATTAATAGGAATAGGACAATCTAACTGTTGTTCAGTATGATATTTATATAGATTGAAGGAATTACTCATGGATGATGATTAAGTACTATTGATGGAACGCCCCCCTCATTTGTAATGACTGTAAGGCTCTATCTCCTTATCACTATGAATTCTCACATTATTTTACTGTTCTCTGTTCATTTAAACCCCAGTGGATCACTGAATCAATTGAACAGGTAATGGCAGGAAGGCAAACTGCTCAGACACACACAAACTGGTGTTTCTGTATCATGGGAGGCCTTACAGCTCCTTAAGCTTATTCTACCTTTAACTTAGATAACGGACAAACTGAATCCGAACTCCATTGACCTGCCCTGATTCCATATTGCTTCATTTTGCCAAATGAAAATCTACCAGTCTCTCAGTTCTGAAACTTTCAATTGAAATTTAACCTTTTTGGATGTCAGAGTTCCAGATTTCCGTCACACTGTGTACAACGCTGCTTCCTGACGGTGCCCAAGATCGGCCGAGCCCTGATGTTACGTTTATGCTGTGTTGTTCAGAATTCCCAAACCAAATGAAACAGCCGGAACATTGGAACAGGAAGAGGCCATTTAGTCTCTCAAGCCTGTTCTGCCACTTTGTGAGATCATAGCCAATATGTGACCCAACTCTGTATAGCCACCTTTGCTCTATGTTCTTTGATACCCTCAGCTAACAAAAATAAATCAATCATTTTTTAAAAAAAATTGACAATTGTGAAGTAAGGTCTAAATGCAGCCACCCTTTGTATAAAACAATTATTCCTGAAAGGCCTGACTCAAATTATTTGAAGACGCTCGCCGCCGTAGACTTTCAAATGAGCAGAAACATCTTGTTACGACTTTTCCCCTTATTATTTTAAAATCTTCAATCAATTTATGCCTTAATATTTTTGAATTATAGCAGGTACAGCCCTTGTTTGTGTAATCTCTCTTCATTATTTCACCCTTGTCGGTTTTTAGAAGTATTATTCTGATAAACCTACATTTACAAGGTTAGAATATCCTTTCTAAGACATGGTGTCCAAAACTCCTCTTGAGATGTGGTCTGTCTGGAGCTTCGTATCACTGAAGCATGATTTCTATCCTGTTGCATTCTAGTAAGGCCATTAGCCTATTCAATTATTTCATTTTCCCCTGTCTACCCAATAGAGTGCTTTAATCACCATACATACCAGGAAGCAATGGGAGATCTGTTGATTCCCCTCAGCAAAATGTCTTGCCTCAAGTTGGTACCTTGGGGTAGAAGGTATTCGAAACTGAGGCAGATATTGAACCTGTAATGTTCTGTCCATGACATGGACTTACCTGTGGAATAATTTGCCTCTTTTTGAAATTAAAGTTCAAAACACATTCTCTCAGCTAATTCACTCCCTCTTCAATGCAATGAAATTGTCTTTAGCTTTCCCAGTTTTCTATTTCTTTCACAAGTTGAAAACCCAAGTCAGCCTCCTGCTGCTTATGGACTGGGCCGTATCATGCAGTACATGCTGTGGTTGCTGATTGGTTTGTGGAATTGTGACTAGTTGTGGATGCTACAGGTCATCAGCCTGACGACAGCTCTCTGGTTCCTGGGAAAGTGAACAGCTTGTGGGTGTGAATGATACCGTGGAAGCCTTCAGGCCTCAGAAATGGAAGGTAGAGTCTCTCTTTGTCTCTGCAGTAAATAATACTTGGAACTAAAAGAAAACCAGTTGTTTCGCTCAACACTTGTTGTAAGCTGTTGCTTTTAACCGATAAGCCAAAGACTTTGTAATTTGTGAACTGGTCGCTCTGTGCCTCCTATGAAGCAGTGAAGGAAACACAAAGAAAGATCAGAGAACTGAAGGATTCGGGAAACAAAATTTTTATTTATTCATTCACAGGGTGGGGGCGTTGCTGGTTAAGCCAGTATTTATTGCCCTTCCCTATTTGCCCAGAGGCCAGTTAAGAGTCAACCATGTTGCTGTGGGTCTGAAGTCACGTGTAGGCCAGACCAGGTAAGGAAAGCAGTTTCCTTCCCTAAATGACATTTGTGAACCAGACGGCTTTTTCCGACAATCAACGATGGATTCGTGGTCATTGTTTAGACTCTTAATTCCAGATTTTTAAATTACATTCAAATTCCACCGTCTGTCACGGCAGGATATGAATCCAGGTGCCCAGAATATTACTCGGGTCTTTGGCTACACAGTCCAAGGCCCTCCTTGGCCCCATTCCTCCTTATCTTGGTCAATCCCTCCAAATCTAAAACTCTCTGTGATTCTTTCATTCCTTCAAATCTGGCTTCTTCCACATCCTTAATTTCATAGAATATAACATAGAACATTACAGCACAGTAGAGGCCCTTCGGCCCTTGATGTTGTGCCGACCAGCCAGACCAATCTGAAGCCCATCTAACCTACACTATTCCATATGCTTGTCCAATGACGTCTTAAATGTACTTAACTTTGCTTTGTCTTCACTGTTCCAGCAGTTTTAGCTTCAGGTTCCTACTGCCTTACCATTGTAATTCCCTCACAAACCTCTCTCTGAATCTCCACTATCTGTTTCTGCTCACTTAAAGTGCTCACCTTTTGGTCACTTGTCCTAATATATCACGATGTAGCTCAATGTAAAAAATTACCCAATGACTTCTCGTGAAGCAACTTGGGACTCTAAAAACACTACATATTAACAAGTTATTCTTGAGTGATAATGGGAACTGCAGATGCTGGAGAATCCAAGATAATAAAATGTGAGGCTGGATGAACACAGCAGGCCCAGCAGCATCTCAGGAGGGTCTAGGCCCGAAACATCAGCTTTTGTGCTCCTGAGATGCTGCTGGGCCTGCTGTGTTCATCCAGTCTCACATTTTATTAACAAGTTATTCTTGTTGTATTTAACAGCATTTACATCCAGTATGGACTGGCTTTATTGAAGTTCTTGTCTCCCGTCCCATATTAAAATAGAATGTTCATGTGTTAAAACACTTCCAGATGGAAACCATTGTGTTAATTATATGCAGCATCAATCTGAGAAAAAATTGACTTATTTTGATCGGGTAACATTCTGTGAAATATGTGCCCATTGTAAAGGAGTGTGTTATGATCCCGTGACCCTGTCACACATGCAACACAAATTTAATTGGCTCCATGATTCTTGTGTGTTTCACCTTATTGCTTGATGACCTAGCCATTCATTTTAATCAATGCATCAATGTGGCTTCTAGTAGTCAGAACCTTTTGTATTTAAGTTAATTTGAGCTTGCCGCTACTTTTACTTTTATCATGGTTTTAGCCTTATACAAAAAGATGAAAAAATGACAATTCTTGCATTTATTTGGCATATTTCATTATTTTGGGATGTGTTACAACCTAAGAGACACTTCTGAAGTGTAGGTGCGGTTGTGATGGAGGAAATGTAGGTTGACAGGGCTGCACACAGCAAGATCCCAGTAATAGCAAGGATACCTGGAAAAACTTGACAACAGCAGCCATGGGATCCTTTATGCCAAGCATCATCATACAGAAGTGCTGAGAAAATGGGGAGGCGGCAAGGCGAAGACAGTCTTACTGTCTGAGGAGTCCCGAGGACGAGGGCAATGTACTGAGGTCGTTGGTTCAAACCCTGCCATGGCAGTAACTGAAATGGAATTAGTGGCAACCACGTTGAATGTTGTGAAAACTCATTTGGTTCACTAGTACCCTTTTACTGCTATTCTTAGCTGGTCACTTGCCCCCTGCTTGTGACTTGATACCCACAGCGATGGGTGCCTGCTCTCTGGGATGGCTTAGCAAGGCACCCAGTTACATCAAAATTTGACAAAACCTAAAGAAAAGAATAGACCACTGTATGGTCAAAACAACGAACCCTGGACTGTTTCTGGGTCTCCCTATCTGGATCAAAACCATTCTGCCTATACTTGCAGAGGGCCGAGCAGGACTTGATTTGTTCTTTCAACACGTCAGAGCAAAGCATTAATGTCTGTGATTGGTACTGAGGTAAAATGGGGCTGGTTTTCTGGCAGTTCCTTGAAAATAGAACGGCACAAAATTTCAGTCCCTTGTCCAACTCAAGATAGCTACTGTACTTAACCCCTTAGAAGTGTAAGTTTTGTAATTGATACCACAGAATCCCTACGGTACTGATAGAGGCTATTCAGCCCATCAGGTCAGCACCAACTCTTTGCAGAGTATCGCACCTGCCTTATCCCTGTAACCCAGCATTTACGAAGCCTGCTCATCTCTGGACACGACAGTCAATTTGGCCCCCACACCTCAGGAAGGACATACTAGCCCTGGAGCGTGTCCAGCGGAGATTCACACGGATCATCCCTGGAATGGTAGGTTTAACATATGGTGAACGGCTAAGGATCCTGGGATTGTGCTCATTAGAGTTTAGAAGGTTGAGGGGAGATCTGATAGAAACTTACAAGATAATGTGTGGTTTAGAAGGGGTGGACGCTAGGAAGTTGTTTCCGTTAGGTGGGGAGACTAGGACCGGTGGGCACAGCCTTAAACTTAGAGGGGGTAAAATTAAAACTGAAATGAGACGACATTTCTTCAGCCAGAGAGTGGTGGGCTTGTGGAATTCATTGCCACGGAGTGCAGTGGAGGCCAGGACGTTGGATGCCTTCAAGGCAGAGATCGACAAATTCTTGATCTCAGAAGGAATCAAGGGCTACGGGGAAAGTGCAGGGAAGTGGAGGTGAAATGCCCATCACCCATGATTTAAATGGCGGAGTGGACTTGATGGGTCGAATGGCCTTACTTCCACTCCTATGTCTTATGGTCTTACGGTCTTAATTTACCATGGCCAATCCACCCGACCTGCACATCTTTGGACTGTAGGAGGAAGCTGGGGCACCTAGAGGAAGCCCACGCAGACAAAGGGCAGAATGTGCAAACTCCACACAGACATTTGCCAGAGGTTAGAATTGAACTGGGTCCCTGGTGCTGTGAGGCAGCAGTGCGAACCACTGAGCCACTGTGCCATATTAATAGTGATGTCAGATAGCCACATTTGTCTAAAACTGGAGTCTGTGGCTGGTGTACACACTGGGAACTGAGTTAGGATCCAATGAGCCAGTGCTCCTTAAACATCTTGCCACTGTGACCCATTTTGAGGCCTAAAACATCTTGCATTCCCTCTGTGAGGCATGTATGGGTGCGGGGTCATTGGGGGAAGTTGTGAGTTGTTGGGTGGCCTGTGAGAACAGGAAACTGTTAGAATAGGCACACAGTTGATAGAACATGGTCAGAACTTTGTGAATATCATTCCTACCTCAGAACTTGTGGCCTCAACATTTCAGATCATTTTGGGAAAGATCACATGGAGTGCTGTGCTAAAGCTGCAGCACTGAGTTTCTGCCACTAGTTGTCCTCAGTGAGCAACGGGAAGTCAGAAATCTTTTACAATGATGGAAGCCAATGAATATGTTCCAATGTCTTCCATCGAGCCAGCCAGTTTCGAAAGAAAAAAAAACATGCCTAGCCCTCAGAAATCCTTCAAAGTAACTCTTAGAGTAGATCATCTTACAGTACAATGACAATTCGTAGACAAAGCTGGTGGCTACCCATGCACAGAAAGATCCCACAAATAGGGAATGGAGTGATTTAACATTTACATAGATTTTTACAGCATAGAAACTAACTATTCAGCTGATGTGGTCCATTTTGGTGCATTTGGTTGATGCTTATTTCAGATGGGGAGGATAGGATGCTAGTTGAAAAAGAACAGTGGTGAAAACCACCAAATATATGCAATTAGATTATTCATTGGTCCACATAAAGTAAACCATTGCTGCTGTAATTCTGATTTGGAATTACTTGGCACGGCATTGGCAGTCTTAGAATCTCTAAAACAATAGTTCATGTGATGGATAATGTCATACATTTTCAGTATGGAACCAATTCCCTACTATCAACCCATATTCTACCTGACCTAGGAGTGCTTGATATTGGTACAAGATGCAAGGTCTGGAAAGCCTTTCCTTTTCTCAGCTGAGACATCCTGGCATATAGAAAACATAATAATTTCTGGGAAATGTTGCCAAGTACACTGTCAATTTGAAACTTCCCTCCTGAAGAAATACATTCTTAAGCAATACTTATGCAAGTTTGCTATTAGTTTTAATTGTTCTATTCAGAAATAAGCTTCATGCTGGCAGAAAGGCTATTTCATTTTAAAGGGTGACTTCTCTTGCAGCCATATTTGCTGACAACAACATCATTGTCCTTGACTTCAGATCAACCACAACTTCACTTTTGTTGGAATTTCCTAGAATCATAGAATCCCTACAAGATTCTGCCGAGTGAATCTGCACCGACTTTCCAAAGAGCATCCCACCCAATTCATCCTATCCCTATAACCCTGCATTTCCCATGGCTAGCCCACACACCCCTGGACACTATGGGCAACGTAGAATAGCCAGTCCACCTAACCTGCACATCTTGTGGAAGGAAATTGGAGCACCCGGAGGAAATCCACACAGACATTTCATTTCAAATAAAGCAGCATTATATTTTTAAATAAACAAAAATGTACCTACTGCAGGGTTTGGGATGACACTCTAATACATGACAACTCCCACGAACTAAAGTTGCCTGAAAAAAAATCATCTGTCCATGTTTGCCATTGTTCCTTTAAGAGGTGAGTCCACTCTTCTCTGGCAGGCTATTAAAATTCTGTCTTTTTTTTAATGAAGCAGCTTTTTATCACTCTTTCTCTCCAGCACTCGATTGGAAAAGAGCTCTCTACAGCTAATTGACTTGAGGAGTTGTTGATAAGAATGGTCATATTTGCGACTGCTGTCACTGAATCTAATTACAAATTGAAGCTTCTCCTTTCATGACAAATCAGATGTGCAGCTCTCCCTCTTTCTCCCCCCCGTCCCCCCACCTTTCTAAACACCACTCTTTTCTTCCGGCTTTTAAATGCCAAGAATAATTATAGTTTTGCAGACGTAGCGGGGAGGACAGATTTGGGAAGAAACATAGAATTATGTGTACCCAACCTTGGAGCCTGATGTTTTTCGACTCGGCTCACTCGTGACCTTAAACAGATGTCTGAATAAATGCTCTCTGATGAAGGGTCTAGGCCCGAAACGTCAGCTTTTGTGCTCCTGAGATGCTGCTTGGCCTGCTGTGTTCATCCAGCCTCACATTTTATGATCTTGGATTCTCCAGCATCTGCAGTTCCCATTATCACTATGAATAAATGCTGATCTCCCACCTCAGCAGTTCTTTTAAAGAGTGTTGCAGAATTGGTGTTTTGTAGTAATGGGGATAATTTTAACAGCCAGGTTTGACTGATGGTCTGCAAACAAATTCTTGCACTTGAAAGGACACCATCTGATGGAAATTAAATACTTTGCAGTGGTGCCTATAAGCTCTACCAGCCTGTTAAAGACTTTGTGGGATACTGGAGTGCAACACTGCTTTTGTATAATGGCTGTGCCTACACTGCACTGCTAGATGCATATTGACTAAAAAACCTCAAATCATGGCTAACTTGCTGCCTTTCCTTGTCTGACATATGAACTGGTGTAGGCCAATCAGCTTTTCTGTTTGTTATTACAGAGATTCCAGCGCAGACAGGCAGTGTACCTTTAAAACAGTTACTTGACATCATGTGTAACACTCTTGCATAAAGATACCCACCTCACCTTCAGTCAAGCTCTCAGACAATTAGGTCAGTCTGGCATGTTCAGTCAGCTACGTGCATGTAATTTGTAGTAACATCAATAAGCACTGAAACCAGACTATGAGTACGAGATGCTATAGCAGTGTAAATAGTTAGTGTTGTTAATGAACTTCAAGACATCTGTCTCAAGGAGTACCCAGTCTTTGTGGTATATGTTATGTGAGCTAACATATAGGACAGCACTCAGACCATATCATATCTAGAAGACACATCATTCTAAAGCTGGTGCTATTATGCAGTTAGATTAAGGTTGATTGGCCTTAAATCCCAAGGCAGCAGATGGTGAAATTTTAATTCAATAAAATCTGGAGATAAAAAAGAGACTAATGGCAGCAATCAAATTATTGCTAATTGTCATGAAAATTCAGCTGGTTTGCCAGTGTCCTTTAGGATACGACATCTGCTGTCTTTACCTGGACTGGCTTACATGTGACTCCAGACCCATTGCAATATGGTTCACTCTTGACTGCCCCCTGAAATGGCTCGGCAAGCCAGTCAAACTACTACAAAGCCCATACAAAGGGACTAAAGTAGATTGACTGGTCAGCGTCAAACCAATGGTAAACCTAACACCCCCTGACGCTGCAAAGCCTTCCTTATTAACATCTGCACCAAAATAGGGAGAGCTGTTCCACAAACGAGGCAATCAACAACCTGTCATTCTCATGCTCACTGAGTCATAGCGGACAGACAATAACCCAGACACCACCATTACCACCCTGGGTGTGCCCGGTCCAACAGGACAGACCTGACAGAGATGGTAGCACAGAAACTACAGCCAAGAAGCAATTACCCTGCGAGTCCCTGGTTTTGATTCTAGCCCATATGAAGTCTGATGGCGTCAAATCAAACATGAGCAAGGAAACATCCCACTGATTACTCCCTACAACCACTCCTCACCCTTTCTCCACAGCTGCTCCATGTTGAACATCACTTGGAGGTGGCATCGAGGGTGTTAAAGGCACACAGGGCTCTCTGGGTGAGGGACTTCACTACTAACTCTGCTCTGGACTGTTTCATTAAGTACCCTACTGATCGAATTGGTCAAGTCTGAAAGGACGAGCCTGCTTGACTGGATCTGCGGCAGGTGCTGAAAGAACCAACAAGAGGGAAAAATCCATTTGATCTTGTTCTCACCAAGAGGTGTCTGTCCCTGATTGTATTGGTGAGAGAGACCACTGCACAGTCTTTGCGGAGACAAAGTCTTGTTTTGGCTTTGAGTGTACCCTCCATTTTGTCATGTGGCACTAACACCATGGTAGATGGGACAGGCTTCAAACACATCTAGCAGCTCAAGACTGGGCATTCCAAAAGGGCATCAGCTTAAGACTGGGCATTCAGAAGGGGCATCAACAGCAGCGGAATTTTACTCTTACATAATCACATCCAGACATATCCCCCACTCTACCCTTACCATCAAACTAGGGCAACAACCCTTCTTCCGTGAAAAGGGCAGGAGGACATGCTAGAAGCAATGCCAGATATACCTAAAAATGAGGTGTCAACCTGGTGAAGCCACAACATGGGACTACTTGCATGCCATTCAGTGATAGACAGAGCTAAGGTCAGCCCAGAAACAAATCAGCTCTAAGCCCTGCTTTCCCAGCACATCCAAACAGCTAACAGCAAACTGGGGCCACTGTCTTGATTAGTATAACCCCGACAATACTTGAGCAGTGTGACTCCAGCCCAGCTAAAACAACCCACTTGATTGGTACCCCATCCACCAACTTCAACAGTCATGCCCTCCAACCACAGGATGGACAGTGACAGCTACCATGTGGAAAAAGCAGTGAAATACTCTCTATAGCTCCTTTGACAGTACCTTCCAAATCTGCGACCTCTCCCAGCTCGAAGGATTGGGCCAGTAGATACATAGGATCACCACCACCTGCAGGTTCCCCTCCGAGTCACACATGATCCTGACTCAGAAATATTTATCATTATTCCTTCACTGTCAACTGGGGCAAAATCCTGGAAAATCCTTTCATGTGGTGTTTCTACATTTCAGAACATGCAGTGATTCAAAAAATGCTTCTCTCTACCTTCGCTGGTAGTCAAAGGTGATTGTCGATGAACAATCAATGTTAATGTAGCCAGAGATTCCCAGGTCCCGTGAATGAATTTTAAAAAAATAGATTTCCTAACTTGATTCTGTATTCCTTACTACCCTTACCTAAATAAATAAACTCAGATTTGAGATTTTCAGTTGATCCTCACATTTAACAGCTTTTTGAGGGGGTTTGAGTTGGTGGGGGTGAGGTCCCAATTTCAGGATTCAACTCTGCAGTGGGTGAAGAAATGCTTTCTAACATCAGCCTGAACAGCCTAGCTCTAAGTTTAACATTATATTCCCTTATTTCAGACTGTATGACCAGAAAAAAATAGTTTCTCTTCATATACCTCATCAAATCATTTTAAGCAGATCAATTTGTAAACTCCCTAATCTTCTAAATTTGGGAATTAAGCCAAGTTTTTGCAGCCTGCCCCACACTTTAACTCTTGTAGCCCCAATATCATTGTGCAGACAAAAACATCCCAAATACCCTCTGATAATCTGGAATTGTTAAGCAAAGCTGAGAGAAAAATATTGACCTACACTGTATTCAAACTTGGGCACTGCTACTGAATTTCTTGAAATAATACCATGAAATATTCAATCCAATGTTGAGGTTGAAATTGACTGATTCCTGGGATGGCAGGATTGTTGTATGAAGAGAGTCAAGATCAATTAGAACTGTATTCAGTGCTGTTCAGCAGATTGGGGGTGGCGGGGGGGGAGGGGTGCGTCCGAAACACCTGTAAAATTCTAACTGGAATAGGCAGAGTAAACCCAAGAAAGGATATTTCTGAGGAGTGGGGAGTTCAGAACCAGGAATGATAATGTAAAGATATGGGTAGGCCATTTAGGACTTAGATGAGGAGAGATTCCTTCACGCAGAGAGTGGTGAGCCTGTGGAATTCACTGCCAAAGAAATCAGCTGGGGCCAATACATTGAATATTTTCAAGAAGGAGACAAGCATAGTTCCTGCAGTGAAAGGGATGAAACAGTATAGTTAAAAGAGGGAACAGGGTACTTGAGTTGGATGACCAGCACGATCATAATGGCAGAGCTGGCTCAAAGGGCTGAATGGCCTACTCCTATTCCTATTTTTTTGTGTTTCTATCCAGAAAGGGTATAATAGAACAAAAACAAAGATGCTGGAAAAGCTCAGCAGGTCTGGCAGCATCTGCAAAGGGAAAAACAGAGTTAATGTTTCGGGTCCAGTGACCATTCCTCAGAACTCTTCAGGTTTTTTTAATATGGGAGTATGATAGAATTGGTTTTTGCCAGCTCAGTCTCATCATGGCCTTCTCAATGTTTCATCGTGTAGGATATATTTCCTGACTCCTGTGTAGAATTATGTTGAATTTACAGCACAGAAACAGGCCATTCTGCTCAACTAGGGTAAGCTGCTATTTATACTTCGTATGAGTCCTCATACCTTCCTCATCTTCACTTTATCAGCACGTCCTTCTGCTCCTTTTTTATTCATGTACTTGTCTAACTTCCATTGTAAGCCCACCATTGTTAGTCACCATCATCAGCTATCCCTGCATTTGAGGATGATGTCTACTCAGGATTGCAAATTTCTGCTGTGGGTCTTCATGTGGCTGAACTGTAATCAACATGGCTTAGAGTAGGATTTCCAACCTTCTCGGATTTCTCTGGAATTCCTTGAGGATTGAAGATTGTGAGAGAAAAATCCAGGGACGTTGAAAATGGTGTTTCTTTGAATACTTCAATTTCTTAATGAAACAAATTTTGGAAATAGAGGAAAACAGTCCAGTACTTGGACATCTTGTGTGATTATAGTCCAAGAATATGTTCCGTGGCAATTCCGGTTGACAGTCATGCGGTAAAAGATCTTTATCCTGGTAAAAGAAATTTCAATGTTTTGCAATGTGTTTTTGTAAAAAAATAACTCATGGGATGTTGGTGACAAAGTCGACATTTGCTGATCATTGTTTATTGAACTTGCGAAAGGGGCTGCCTTGCTGAATTGCTGGCAGTTTGTGCAGTGAAAGTGCTCTCAGTGATGCTGATAGATGGGGTGGTTTCCGAACTCATTGCAAAACATGCATTTACAATGCAATTTCTACACATGGAGCTCTGAAACCAGCTGGAACTCACTGATGTCAGGCCCAGCGAGCTCAGGACCCTCAATGTCAGTTTCATCCTATTGCAGCTCAAGGAGCGTGTAACCTTGAAATCAGAGCTAGGCTGTTCCAGACGTACTTCTTGAACAAAGGTTGCTGAAAGCATTGGAAAGCTCTTCCCCTCAAAACCTATCGAGGTGGGAGATCAATCCTTTTTGTCTGTTTGAGTTTGGAATGCATATTTATTGTTCATCCCTGTCTGCGCTTGAGAAAAAGATCATGAACTGCCTTCTTGAACGTCTGCTTTTGATGTGGTGTAGGACATCACAGTGTTGTCAGGGAGGGAGTTTGAAGGATCTGACTCAGCAGCAAAGAAGCAGCGATATAGTTCCAAGTACGTATAGTGAGTGATTTTAAGGTGGTGCTCCCATGAGTCAGTTCTCCTTGTTTATCTAAATAGTAGTGATCACCAGTTTGGAAGGTGATTGAGATTTTATAAGAGTCTTATTGAAGCAAGTTGGGCTTTTGGAGTTAAATCAGTCATGATGTAATTGAACAGTGGAAGAAGTTCAAGGACTGAATGGCCTCCTGTTCTTATTTTCTGGACAGATAAAACAGAGCACGTGCACACACAACTCAACTTTCCTGGATATGACTGACCGCCTCAGTCAAAAGGTTGAAAATTAAGTGTGAAGTAAAAGTGCCATTATAATTCACACAAAACCAAAGCAATCAATTTGTACGATTAAGCACCAACTTCCCTGTTTGAGTGCAAGTGTTCCTTCTCTTCATTGTTGAACTTTGATTGCATTTTTAAATTTTTTAAAATGACCTTTGTTTTGCTTTGTTCTTTAACTAAATGAGACATTAGATTTTCATCCCAAGTACAGAAAAACCTCATGCATAGATTCTTATGTGGCCTATTTTCAACCAGCTATTGTTTCAAATCTGGCCTTGCTACTGTTCCAGGCTGTCAGAAATCTAATGACTTTGATATAGTATTTTATTCAGGAAAGCTGCTGCTGTTTCTAAGACACAAGGAGCCTAAAGGTTTACGGTGACTTAAATAGACCTGGCAACAGCAACACAGCAATGTCACATGCTGACTATCAGTTGTCACCCTTCTATTGACAAGTGTTTTTGTTTCCCATTGTAATTAGTTCCGTTCAATGCAATGTGTTTTCCTAGCTAGCTCAATGACGAGGTGAAGATCTCTGCCCTTGGAGTCCTGGATGATTGTCAAATAAACAGATATTCTGATCTGTCTTTATGAGAGCAGATTTTTCTTTAACTCTTGATTTATTTCTGTTTTGTTAAATCAACAAACTTCTGGTTTGGCAACTTTTTTTGTTTCTCTCTGAGTGTGAATGTTATTGATAAGTGGACCAAAATGATGCTTTCCAGGAGTAAGTAAATGCAGTCAAGTGTCTGGATGATCCTAAGGGCTAATCTTTAGGAACCTATCAGCAGAGCTGCTAAAACTGGCACGAACTAACAGATTCTGTACACTTCACATTCACTTGTCATCTGTAATCAAAGTTGCATTTGTATAGTGCCTTTGCCATAGCTACCAAGCCCCAAGGCATGTCAGAGGAGCCGAATCAAACAGGGAGCCATACTGAGTGAAAGAAAGTGTTTGAGAAGTATCTTATAGGAGGAGACAGGGAGAAAGAGGTCTCTGGAATGAATTCCAAACCTCAGGTTGGAAATGGCTAAATGCTTGACCAGCAATGGGTCAAAGGAGTAAGGCTTGCACACAAGGCCTGAGTTGTAGGAGATCAGAGATCTGCTTGTTTAAGAGGAGGTTGTAGAAGTAGTGTCCTCATCAACTGACCAAATGCAGCTTTGCAGAATACCACACTGCCTACATGAAAATCTGTTGGATGTACTACTTCTACATATCTGAAGCCAGTAATCAACAGTAACAATGCATTTAGCTGTAGCTGCTCTTGTATGCTAAATGCTGATTTCTGATATGCGCTCATTTATCAGAGTGTGGCTGGAAGATATTTTGATTTGTCTCATGTAGAGTTTGAAGATCAGGTCCTCCTCACTGATAATTCAGTTCGTAGAATCCCCACAGAATGGAAGCAGACCATGCGACCCATTGAGCTCACACTGACCTTCCAAAGAGTATCCCACCCAAACCCAACCCCCTATCACCGTCACCCTGCATTTCCCATGGTTAACCCACCCAGCTTGCGCATCCCTGGACACTATGGACAATTTAGCATGGCCAATCCACCTAACCTGCACTTGTTTGAACTGTGGAGAAAACCAAAGCACCTGGAGGAAACCTACACAGACAGAGGGAGAACGTGCAAACTGCACACAGACACTCATCTGCGAACCTGGGTCTCTGGCACTTGAGGCCTAACCACTGAGTCACCATACTGCCCCTTCTGCTGTATATCAGAAACCCAATTTTTCTCCTTTATCTCATTGGTTCTACATTGCTACAGGCCAAGAAGCATTCTCATTTCCTTTGCCATTTTCACAAGTTTCTTCCAGAGAGGTGGAAGGACTGTTCACACACAACAGCCAATGGCCTCAATCCAGTTTTTAGTAGGCCCACTGGTCAGTGTTGAATCTTTTCAGAATGTCGTCTTTGCATCTGTATATTCTGTTGGTGCAGAACCAATTTTGACAACAGAAAATGGGGTCTTGTTTGCTTCCAAATGTTTTGTGGCTATTTTGTGCTGGAGAATTGTGATAATAGCTGTATATTTGTCTTGGACTTCACCTCAATCCAAGCTGACCCAAAGCCCTGTTTGAGATTCTGTGAAATTCCAGCACTGACAGATTTAATGCAAAGAACGGCACAGATCCATAACCATCGGCTTAACGGAGCTTTAATCAACTTAAGTTCAGAAGACTATTTTTAACTTCTCTCTAATCTGTCTATATTGCAGTATAATTTTTTTTCTAATGTTTCTACTGTAAAAATGCACTTGTATCCAAACAATGCAACATTGTTTTCCATGACCACTTAATGAATATATGGCAGAGATCCTGAAAGCTTGCAATCACGTCATTGTTATGAGATTTTCGTTATATGAGGAATCCGATATTGTGCTCGATTTTTCATCTCCCTTTTGTCGTGATTCTATTCTGTATTGCAAACCATTATCTTCAAACCCAAAACAAACTACGCTTCCTGGCCACAGATTCCTTTTCCTGGCATCTGTCAGAGGCTGGAGCCTGTTTGCGCACTCGGTGGTGTCATATGTGACTCTGAGATGAGCTTCCAATCACTTATCCACAACGTAGAGTCAGACCTGCCCAATTCCCCCTTTGTAACATCATTTGATTTTGCCCCTCTGAGCTCTTTCCTACCACCAACGTCACCTCCAACCCACTCCTTTTTTGTGTCTCTGTTTGATTAAAACCTGTATAATTTTTTTTTAGTTCCCCACCGCATCCCAAAACCAGTTCAGTTCGTCCCCTCCCCCCACTGCACGACACAACCAGCCCAGCTCTTCCCCTCCACCCACTGCATCCCAAAACCAGTCCAGCCCGTCTCTGCCTCCCTAAACTTTTGGGATGCAGTGGGTGAAGGGGAAGAGCTGGGCTGGTTGTGTGGTGCAGTGGGGGGAGGGGACGAACTGGGCCCAGGTCGTCCCCTCCACCGACTGCACCACACCCATCCCTTCCTCCCACCCCAAGCCACACCTCCATCTCCTACCTACTTACCTCATCCCACTTCCTTGACCTGTCTGTCTTCCCTGGACTGACCTATCCCCTCCCTAACTCCCCACCTATACTCTCCTCTCCACTTATTTTCTTTTCTCTCCATCTTCGGTGTGCCTCCCCCTCTCTCCCTATTTATTCCAGAACCCTCACCCCATCCCCCTCTCTGATGAAGGGTCTAGGCCCAAAGCGTCAGCTTTTGTGCTCCTGAGATGCTGCTGGGCCTGCTGTGTTCATCCAGTCTCACATTTTATGATCTTGGATTCTCCAACATCTGCAGTTCCCATTATCACTTGACTTTGTGAACTGGCTGTGGTATGAGACCAACTCTAGTTGAAGAGATGCATTTCATAGGCATAGAGATATAAAGATTGCAGGAGATTTGTCTCGACATGGTCGGGGAAGAAAATCCATTGAGATAGACTTTACTACTCCTGGTGGATTAGGAAACTATAAAAATTGAGGGAAGTACCTGGAGAGGGCCACTTGAAGCTGCTAGAATGTAAAACATGGAAATACAAATCCATTGTAGGGTTGGAGCTACTGCATATGGTTTACAATGTGCATGGAATGTGCAATGTGTGGGTAAGTTTAAAAGGCAAATGATCCTTTTTGTAGTTCAAAATCTAAGTTGTCTTTCATAATAATGCTTAATCAATGGTGTTTTGGTCATCTGTTGCAGTACAGGTTTTAAAATATAAGTTTCAGTAGTGTTACTGTTTTTAACTATTAAATGGAATTCTGGCTTTCTTTTTGAATGTCATTGAGCTCAACAGTTATCATAATACAATCAAAATTTGTGTTTTCGTGGCCAAAACATGGTTACATTGTTGCTTGCAGTAGTTTGCTGTTTTCTACTTTACAGTGGTGACTACAATTCAGAAAGTATTTCATTGGCTTTGATTGCTTTGAGATGCCCTGAACTTGTGAAAAGCATTGCACTAATGCAGTTTTTCTTTAAGACTGTTCCAATTAGTCTCTCAGGATGGTTGGATGACAAAAGGTTGTTGAATACTGATTCAAGGTAGTGGAACTCTAAGTCTGGGAGTGGGAAATAATGGAATCATAACTGCCGAGATTTTTTCCCCTTTTTGCTTTCTTTCTTCTCATGGGGAAATAAAGCACCCTATCCCCTGCAGTGCCCACTCTTTCGGTCCATTTTTTAAATAGAAATTATGATTGACCTACTTTTCTAATCAAACTGTTCAGAACTGCCTAACTTTCTAATGCTAGAGATAAACAGCTGACAATGATACACAAAGTATGCTTTTCTTTTCCCATATTCAAAGTTCTTCACCTTGCTCAGATTTAAACAAGCTGGATGATCTGCAGTTCTGAATAAAGTTGCTGTGATAGGTACATTAGTATGATATAAGGCCCATAAATGCAAAATTAGTAGAGGGTTAGCGCAGAGCAGTCAAATCTCTGCAATGCCAACAGAGTGAATGAAACCTTTGAAGAGCAGGTGTGCATGCTGGAATGGATAGAGATAGAGGAAGCTGATGTACTGAAAATTTTGTCAAACATTAAGATTGACAAGTCGCCAGGCCCGGATCAGATTTGTCCTCGGCTGCTTTGGGAAGCGAGAAATGCAATTGCTTCGCCACTTGCGAAGATCTTTGCATCCTCGCTCTCCACTGGAGTCGTACCTGAGGACTGGAGAGAGGCAAATGTAATTCCTCTCTTCAAGAAAGGAAATAGGGAAATCCCCGGCAATTATAGACCGGTAAGTCTCACGTCTGTCGTCTGCAAGGTGTTAGAAAGGATTCTGAGGGATAAGATTTATGACCATCTGGAAGAGCATGGCTTGATCAAATACAGTCAACACGGCTTTGTGAGGGGTAGGTCATGCCTTACAAACCTTATCGAGTTTTTTGAGGATGTGACTAGTAAGGTTGATGAGGGTCAAGCTGTGGATGTGGTGTATATGGACTTCAGTAAGGCATTTGATAAGGTTCCCCATGGAAGGCTCATTCAGAAGGTCAGGAGGAATGGGATACAGGGGAACTTAGCTGCTTGGATACAGAATTGGCTGGCCAACAGAAGACAGCGAGTGGTAGTAGAAGGAAAATATTCTGCCTGGAAGTCAGTGGTGAGTGGGGTTCCACAGGGCTCTGTCCTTGGGCCTCTACTGTTTGTAATTTTTATTAATGACTTGGACGAGGGAATTGAAGGATGGGTCAGCAAGTTTGCAGACGACACAAAGGTCGGAGGTGTCGTTGACAGTGTAGAGGGCTGTTGTAGGCTGCAGCGGGACATTGACAGGATGCAGAGATGGGCTGAGAGGTGGCAGATGGAGTTCAACCTGGATAAATGCGAGGTGATGCATTTTGGAAGGTCGAATTTGAAAGCTGAGTACAGGATTAAGGATAGGATTCTTGGCAGCGTGGAGGAACAGAGGGATCTTGGTGTGCAGATACATAGATCCCTTAAAATGGCCACCCAAGTGGACAGGGTTGTTAAGAAAGCATATGGTGTTTTGGCTTTCATTAACAGGGGGATTGAGTTTAAGAGTCGTGAGATCTTGTTGCAGCTCTATAAAACTTTGGTTAGACCGCACTTGGAATACTGCGTCCAGTTCTGGGCGCCGTATTATAGGAAAGATGTGGATGCTTTGGAGAGGGTTCAGAGGAGGTTTACCAGGATGCTGCCTGGACTGGAGGGCTTATCTTATGAAGAGAGGTTGACTGAGCTCGGTCTCTTTTCATTGGAGAAAAGGAGGAGGAGAGGGGACCTAATTGAGGTATACAAGATAATGAGAGGCATAGATAGAGTCGATAGCCAGAGACTATTTCCCAGGGCAGAAATGGCTAGCACGAGGGGTCATAGTTTTAAGCTGGTTGGTGGAAAGTATAGAGGGGATGTCAGAGGCAGGTTCTTTACGCAGAGAGTTGTGAGAGCATGGAATGCGTTGCCAGCAGCAGTTGTGGAAGCAAGGTCATTGGGGTCATTTAAGAGACTGCTGGACATGCATATGGTCACAGAAATTTGAGGGTGCATCCATGAGGATCAATGGTCGGCACAACATTGTGGGCTGAAGGGCCTGTTCTGTGCTGTACTGTTCTATGTTCTATGTTCTATGTTCTAGAGGCATTCATGACCAGCAACAGAAGCATCCACTGGAACCCTATTTAAACACAGAGAGCAGGATTCACCTTTTTAAGAGCTGCAAAGATCCAAATGGGTGATGTGAACGAGTAAATATCATTCTTAACAATTCTCATGTGTTGGCTTTTACAGGATGTTTTAATCTTTCAGATCTGGGTCAGATTGTTTTGCAACAATGCTTGTTATGAGAGCAAATTGGCCAATTAAAGCTGAATTAATGCAAAAATGTTTACGCATTCTGAATTGATGTTTGAAATAATTCGTGTATTAAAAATGAACTGTACTCATTAGAGCGCACTCCAAACGTGAAATAATAAGCAGGAACCGTCCATTGTGCAGTGAGAGGTGCTGATTGTGGCTGCGTGTTGGAGCTTTTAAGGTTGAAAACTGCCCTTTGCTTCACCTTAATAATAAAATGTGAGGCTGGATGAACACAGCAGACCCAGCAGCATCTCAGGATGCTGCTTGGGCCTGCTGTGTTCATCCAGCCTCACATTTTATGATCTTGGATTCTCCAGCATCTGCAGTTCCCATTATCACTTTGCTTCACCTGCTGGTCTATTTTAGACATGACTGGCAGAACACTCCAAAGACATGAGCCTCTGGCATTGCCTTCAATGTTCCAAGTGTCTTTCATGGAAACCCGTGGCTCCTTCATGATTGAAAATCAGTAAGTAAGTGGTCTCTCAGTGCATGCTGGAAACAACAGACTGGCATCAGGAAATGACGACAAAAGCTTTTGGTTTGTCGCAAACTCCTAAATGGCATCCTGATATCTGTCAGGCAAGCCACCACGCTAGTCTGCATTTGTTGTATTTTCTGCAGTGAACAACATTTCCACACAAGATGGTTGACATAAGCAGTAGGAACTGCAGATGGTGGAGAATCTGAGATAACAAGGTGTAGAGCTGGATGAACACTGCAGGCCAAGCAGCATCATAGGAGCAGGAGACCTGATGTTTCGGGCCGAGGCCCTTCTTCATAAATTTCTGAAGAAGGGCCTAGGCCCAAAACGTCAGCTTCCCTGCTCCTATGATGCTGCTTGGCCTGCTGTGTTCATCCAACTCTACACCTTGTTATCTCTGGCTGAGATAGGAACAGGAACTGGACCTCAGCCTGTTACTCAAACTCTTCAAGTGCCTGAAACCACTGCACTCCTTCTAGGAGGGAGTAGCAGGGTTGTGTCTGGGCTCTTGCCTGGGGCTCACCCACTCCCATCTGTTTTCTTTCACTTTTTATTCTTTTTATTTCTGCTTTTTTTTCCTGGATTATCTTTTTGACGTGTGAGTCACCCGGATTGACATTGCAGTGAGCACGGGCCACGTGAAGACTGGTAGCTGCTTCCTGGCAGTCAGAAACCATGGCAATGGCATCAGGGACGTCCTCACGTGGGGCCAGCAGCTGCTGTGCACGCTTCAAGATGGCGGCACCGGCAAGAGAACACCTTGGGTGAAGGCAGCCAGAGCGAGGCTCTTGGCGAGGTGGTCGCCAGCAGAGCCAGGGACTCCTGGATGTGGTGGGCCTAGAGTGGGAACTCCTGGCATCATCAAGGTGGCAGTGCGGGCAGGCACCGCTGATTGCAGGCCTGGAGCAGGGACCCCTGGTTATTGGCAAGGTGGCGACGGATTGCAATCGGGAATTCCCGTATGTGGGGCGATTATGTGTTGAGCACGGGACTTGGTGACAGTGATGTGAGCCCCGTGGCAAGGCTCCTGAAGAGTGGCGACACCTATGTTGGTGGACCTGGCACAGATGGTGCAAGACGGCGCAAGAGGGCTGGCAGTGCAGATGTCTTTGGTGAGCCGGCTCAGAGTCATCCTGGAGGTAGTGGAACAAAAACTTTCTTTTTACTCTTTTTATTCTCAGACCATCCATAATGGCACTGTATTGCGGAAACAGTTGGAGCTTTTCACTGTATCTTACCGTATTATTCACTGCAAGTGACAATAAATAATTCAATACAATTCACTGCGGGCAGCTAGAGGTGGGCTTTAAATATGGGTATAGCTACCATCACTGAAAACCCACCAATTAATAATGGACCAGGAGCTGTATGAAAATCTATCATGCTAGTACAGCTATAAAATACAAGACACAAACCGTTCAGTGTTGTTTTTTTTCTTCGCCTAATGTCCATCACTTCCATTAAATTCAGCGTTCAGTATAATACTGCAATTGTGCTTTCTGTGTTTGAATTTTCATTTGGAACGTTTTTGCATTTCTCACTGAAATTTCTTCGCATGGCGCTTTCATCTTTTGGTGCTCTCTCTCTCTCTCTCTCTCTCTCTCTGAGTCTCTCCAGCAGTGTTAGCTGTTGCTTGTCCTTTGAATGCAGAAACTTGGTCATTTCTGCACAAACATGATGAAAAGGTTCTGTGTCTAAGGGGAAATCCATTGATACATCAGGATAGTTTCTGCAAGTTATTATCTCCTCCCCTCAGAAGTGAAATTTATGAGATATATTGCCTGGTAGTTCAGGGGTTCAAATCCCACAGCAGGGGACGACATATAGAGTGCTACACTGCCTGAGGTATTGTAATTAAGATGAAACATTAACCCTCTCAGCTCGATGCAAAAAATCCCACATGTAATCATGGACATTCTTCTTGCTAATCTGGCTGGGATTTATTCCCACAATAAGTATCATGAAAGCAAACAAAAAAAAACAGATTTTCTAGTCGTTGTCATGTTACTGTGTGTGTGTTCTTATGTTTATTTTTATTCAGTTGTGGGACGTGGGCCATCACTATCTGGGTCAGCATTATTGCCCGTCCCTGGTTGCCCTTGAGAAGGTGGTGGTGAGCTGCCTTCTTGAACCACTGCAATCCGCATGCTGTAGGTTGACCCACAATGCTGTTAGGGAGGGAATTCCAGGCTTTTGACCTAGCAACAGTGGAAAAAAAACAGTGATATATTTCCAAGTCAGGATGCTGAGTGGCTCGGAGGGGAACAGGCATGTGGTGGTGTTCCCATGTATTTGCTGTGCTTGTCCTAGATGGAATTGGTAGTGGATTTGGAAGGTGCTGTCTGAGAGTCTTTGGTGAATTTCTGCAGTGCATCTTGTAGATAGTACAGAGTGCTGCTACTGAGTGTCAGTAGTCGTGGGAAAGGATATGGGACCAATCAAGCATGCCGCTTTGTCCTGGAAGGTGTCAAGTTTCTTGAATGTTGGAGCTGCACCTGTCCAGGCGAGAAGGGTGTATTCCATCATATTCCTGACTTGTGTCTTGTCGACGATGCACAGGCTTTAGGGAGTCAAGAGGTAAATTATTCACCACAGTATTCCTCGCCTCTGATGTGCTCTTGTAGCCAATCTATTTGTGTGCCAAGCCTAGTTGAGTTTCTAGTCAGTGGTAACCCACAGGAGATAATGGGAACTGCAGATGCTGGAGAATCCAAGAGAATAAAGTGTGAAGCTGGATGAACACAGCAGGCCGAGCAGCATCTCGGGAGCACAAAAACTGACGTTTCAGGTGTAGACCCTTCATCAGAGAGGGGGATGGGGAGAGGGTTCGGGAATGAATAGGGGGAGAGGGGGAGGCGGACCGAAGATGGAGAGAAAAGAAGATAGGTGGAGAGGAGAGTATAGGTGGGGAGGTAGGGAGGGGATAGGTCAGTCCAGGGAAGACGGACAGGTCAAGGAGGCGGGATGAGGTAGTAGGTAGGAAATGGAGGTGCGGCTTGAGGTAGGAGGAAGGGATGGGTGAGAGCAAGAACAGGCTAGGGAAGCGGACACCGGCTGGACTGGTTTTGGGTTGCAGTGGGGGGAGGGGATGAGCTGGGCTGGTTTTGGGATGCGGTGGGGGAAGAGGAGATTTTGAAGCTGGTGAAGTCCACGTTGATTCCATTGGGCTGCAGGGTTCCCAAGCGGAATATGAGTTGCTGTTACTAGAACCTTGGGGTGGCATTATTGTGGCACTGCAGGAGGCCCAGGATGGACATGTCGTCTGAGGAACGGGAGGGGGAGTTAAATTGGTTCGCGACTGGGAGGTGCAGTTGGTATACTGTATCCATTGTACCCTGTGTGGCTTCCTCTACATTGGGGAAACCAAGCGGAGGCTTGCGGACCGCTTTGCAGAACACCTCCGCTCGGTTCACAATAAACAACTGCAACTCCCAGTCGCGAACCATTTTAACTCCCCCTCCCGTTCCTCAGACGATATGTCCATCCTGGGCCTCCTGCAATACCACAATGATACCACCCGAAGGTTGCAGGAACAGCAACTCGTATTCCGCTTGGGAACCCTGAAGCACAATGGTATCAATGTGGACTTCACCAGCTTCAAAATCTCCCCTTCCCCCACCGCATCCCAAAACCAGCCCAGTTCGTCCCCTCCCCCCACTGCATCACACAACCAGCCCAGCCTGTCTCTGCCTCCCTAACCTGTTCTTCCTCTCACCCATCCCTTCCTCCCACCTCAAGCCGCACCTCCATTTTCTGCCTCTGAACCTCATCCCACCTCCTTGACCTGTCCGTCTTCCCTGGACTGGCCTATCACCTCCCTACCTCCCCACCTATACTCTCCTCTCCACCTATATTATTTTCTCTCCATCTTCGGTCCGCCTCCCCCTCTCTCCCTATGTATTCCAGAGCCCTCTCCCCATCCCCCTCTCTGATGAAGGGTCTAGGCCCGAAACGTCAGCTTTTGTGCTCCTGAGATGCTGCTGGGCCTGCTGTGTTCATCCAGCCCCACATTTTGTTGTCTTCCTTTAGTTTGTTGTTTGATTACGAAATATACATGGTGAAAGGATTACCACATAGCACATTTTGCAGCATACCACATTAGTGGCGCCGATACGGTCATCAATGTAACGGAGGAAGAGATGGGGTTTAGGGCCAGTGTAGGTATTGAAGAGGGATCGTTCCATGTAACCTGCAAAGAGGCAGGCATAGCTTGGGCCCATGTGGATACCCTGGCCACCCACTTTGCCTGTAGGAGGTGGGAGGATTTGAAAGAGAAGTTTTAGTTTTCAAGGACCGCAACTACCCCCCACCCCCCCCGCAGTGGTCGAAAACACCCTAGACCGGGTCACCCACATTTCCCACAACTCACCCCTCACACCCGCTCCCCGTAACAACAACCAAAACAGAGTCCTCCTCGCCCTCACGTACCACCCCACCAACCTTCGGATTCAATGCATCATCGCCGACACTTCTGCCATCTGCACTCTGACCCTACCACCGAAGACATTTTTTCCCTCGCCACCCTTAGGTGACTCCCTTATGCGCTCCACACTCCCCTCCAGCACCCCGTACACGCGGCACTTTTCCCTGCAACTGCAAGAAGTGCTTCACCTGTCTCGATACCTCCCCCCTCACCCCCATCCCAGGGGCCAAGAAGAAATTTCCACATCAAGCAGATGTTCACCTGCACACCTGCTAATGTGATATACTGTATTCGCTGTTCCCATTGTAGCCGCCTCTACATCGGGGAAACCAAGCGGAGGCTTCGGGACCTTTGCAAGTCACTAATGCACGAAAGAACTGCACCTACCAGTTGCGAACCGTTTCAACTCTCCCTCCCAATCCTCAGATTATATGTCCATCCTGGGTCTCCTGCAGTGCCACCAGAAGATTGCAGGAGCAGCACCTCATATTCCGCTTGGGAACCCTGCAGCTCAGTGGTATCAATGTGGACTTCACAAGCTTCAAAATCTGCCCTCCTGCTCCCGCAACCCAAAACCAACCCACCTCTTCCATCCTGCCACCTCAAGCCCCACCCCCACCTCCTACCTACTAGCCTCTTCCCGCCCCCTTGACCTGTTCGTCCTCTCTGGACTGCCCTGTCTGCTCCCTAACTTCCCACCTGCACTCCATCCATGCTTCTTTGACCTGCCTGTCTCCTGTCCACCTATCTTTTCCTTTAACCAACTTCTATCCGCCTCCCGCTCTCTCCCTATTTATTTCAGAACCCCCTCTCCCTCCTCCATTTCTGAAGAAGTGTCTAGGCCTGAAACGTCAGCCTTCCTGTTGCTCTGATGCTGCTTGGCCGGCTGTTTTCGTCCAGCTGTACACCTTGTTACCTCAAAGAAAATCTCAGTGGCCCTGACCAGTTTTTCAATTCCTCTCACAAGGGAAGTACCAGAGGGTTGGAGAACAGAATGTGGTTTGACTTATCAAGATAAATGCAAAACTATTCAATTCCAGTGGAGGTTTGAGATGCAGTGTTGATGTTTGTTCTATGTAGTAGCCTGGCCTTAACTTGTCCTGTGGTGAGATGTAATTTGAAGGGGATGCTGTGCTTTTTTTTTCTCGTTTTGGTACGGTATGTGTTACTTGACCTTGTCAGCCTATTTTATAGAGTCATAGTCGTACAGCGTGGAAATGGGCCCTTAGGTCCAACATAATCCCAAACTAAACTAGTCCCAACTGCCTCTTCGTGGCCCATATCCCTTCAGCCTTGTCCTATTTATAAACCTCGATCAGGTCACCTTTTATCCCCTTTGCTCCAGTGAAAAAAGTTCCAGCTGACCCAACCTTCCTTTATCACTGAAACCTTCCATGCTCAGCAACAATCTGGTAAATTTCTTCTGTGCCCACTCTTGCTTAATAATATCCTTCTAAAATAGGGCAACTGTAAATTTGTACTGTAGAAATCTTCAAGACGAGAAAAACATTAAAAGCAAACAAACCAGGAAATGAAGGGATCAAATTGTAGTTCAGGAAGTGGAAAAATGGAAGTGGCTTGAGTGCAGCAGGTTCTGGACTAACGTGCACTGTAGTTCTGAAAGGGCATTTCACCGGTGTGAGTGGAAAGTTGTAGATGAAATAGTGACTTGAATCTTCAAGTACGCTCTCTCTCCAATTGATGTTGGAAACTCCTTCATGTTTCTAATGACGAATCCCAGGTTTCGCTGCTGTTGTCTAGCTGATAGCCAGCCTTCAAACTGTTTCAAAGAGGAAAAGAACAAAGAAAATTACAGCACAGGAACAGGCCCTTTGGCCCTCCAAGCATGCGCCGTTCCAGATCCTTTATGTAAACCTGTCGCCTGTTTTCCAAGGATCTGTTCCCTTTGCTCCCTGCCCATTCATGTTTCTGTCTAGATACATCTTAAATGACGCTATTGTGCCCGCCTCGAACGCCTGCGTTGACAACGCGTTTCAGGCACCCACGACTCTCTGCATAAAGAACTTTCCACTCATATGCCTTAAACTTTTCCCCTCTCACCTTGAAATTGTGACGTCTAGTAATCCCCCCACTCTGAGATGGAAAGCTTCCTGCTATCCACCCTGCCTATACCTCTCATGATTTTGTCGACATCAATCAGGTCCCCCACTTCAACCTCCGTGTTTCTCATGTAAATAATCCCAATCTACTCAACCTCTGTTCATAGCTAGTGCCCTCCATACCAGGTAACATCCTGGTGAACCTCCTCTGCACCATCTCCAAAGTATTCACGTCCTATTGGTAATGTGGCGACCAGAACTGTACGCCGTATTCCAAATGTGAATCAAAGTCCTATAAAACTGCAACATGACATGCCAACTCTTATACTTGATACCCCGTCTGATGAATGAAAGCATGCCGTATGCCTTCTTGACCACTCTATTGACCTGCGTTGCCACCGTCTGGGTGCAATGGACCTGAACACCCAGATCTCTCTGTGCATCAATTTTCCCCAGGGCTTTTCCATTTCCCGTACAGTTCGCTCTTGAATTGGATCTTCCAAAATGCATCACCTCGCATTTGCCCGGATTGAACTCCATCTGCCATTTCTCCACCTAACTCTCCAATCTGTCTATATTCTGCATTCTCCAACAGTCCCCTTCACTATCCGCTACTATCTGTTTTGCATCGGTTTTGCACAAAAGTAGATTTCTGTTCTATTTTTGCAAGTGAATTGTTTCAAATTAGTTGCTGTTCTTTGTAAATCACAATCATGAATGCACATCCAAGCAGTGGGGAGAGGGTGAGAATGGATTTGAGACGTCATGAAGTCGGAGATTTGTTATAATCCGCAAATATTGTCATTATAATTTTTAAAATTCACGAGCATGTCATTGATGTTGCTTCCTTGGGCTGCATTTGCTATCCATCCAGAATTGCTGTTGAGAAGGTTGTGGAGAATTGGCCTGTTGAATAGCTGCAATGCACGTGGTATGAATATATTAATGAACTACTGAGGACAGGAGATGAATTGCTTTTACTCAGTGGAAATGAAGGAACAGTCATACAGTTCCAGATCAGGATTCTGCTGATTTTGACAGGGAACATGCAGATTCTGGAGCTGCTGTTTAAATATTTTTGGGTGGTAGGGTTCACACAATTATCAGGTACTGTGGAAGGAGTTTGATGAATTGGTGCATTGTCTCATTGTAACTCCCCATCTCAAACAACAGTTCATTCTCGATCCATTGTTAATTGTAAATTTTCAGTTCGACCGAAAGGAAAAACAGTATTGAGGGATATGGACCAAAGGCATGATGGAGGTAGGCCACAATTAAGTTATAACCTCATTGGATGGTAGAAAGTGTTTGAAGGGTTGAATGGCTGACTTGTTTTCCTATATCCTTACGTAAGAAGGGGGATCAATCAATGGGATGATTTGACTGCATTGCTGTTGTTTATCGATAGTGTTGTCTGAGTCGCACTCGTTCAGCTGAGTGAAGAGTATTTCATTGGCACCCGGATTTGGAGTTTATCGGCAGTGGACAGATGTTGAGAAGTCTACTTGCTGTAGAATCTATTGTCTCTGATCTACGGTTCCAGTCACATTGATTAACATAGATCCAAGAACACTTCAGCAGAGGAACAGGCCCTTTGGCATGCAATGTTGTGCCAAACATGATGCCAAATTTAGCTAAAGCCTTCTGAATGTCCTTGATTCATATCCCTACATTCCTTGTATATTCATGTACGTATATAAAAGTGTCTTAAACGGCCCTATTGTATCTGCTTCCACAGCCACCCCGGCAGTGCTTTTCAGACTCCTACCACTCTCTGTATATAAGAATTGTCTCTGACATCTCCTTTGAACTTTCCCCCTCTCACCTTAAATACATGCCCCAAGTTTTAGACATTTCAAATCTGGGAGAAGGGTTACAGTCAGAATCTGTCTATGCATGTCATAAATTTGTAAACCTCTATCAAGTCTTCCCTCAACCTCTGCCACTGCAGAGAAAACAGCCTGAGTCTTTCCAGCCTCTCCTTTCTAGCTCAAGCCCTCAAATCCAGGCAACCTCTTTTGCACCGTATTCAAAACCTCCACGTCCTTCCTGTAACATGACGACCAGAATTGGATACAATTCTTCAGAGTGCAATACTTAAGGCCGAACCAAAGTGTTCTAAAGCTGGAACATGACATCCTGATTCTTGTGCTCGATTCCCGAACTAATAAAGGCAAGCATGCCATGCGTCTTCTTTGCCACTCTATCAACTTGTGTGGCCCCTTTCGGGGAGCTATGAACTGAATCCCAAGATCCCTGTGTACACAAATGCTGCTCAGGGTCCTGCCATTAACTGTATATTTTTCCTTAACATTTAATTTCCCAAAGTGGAGCACTTCACACTTAATGGATTAAAATTCACTTGCCATTTCTGCAACGGATCTGTATCCTTCTGTATCCTTTTATGACTTTCTACCCTAACTACCACTCTACCAATTATTCTATCGTCTAAAAACTTACTAACCCATCCATCTATCTTGTCACCTCAGTCATTTTATATATATACCACAACAGCAGAGGTCCCAGTACAGATCCCTGCAGAACACAATAGTCCTGGATCTGCAGCCTAAAAAGCACGTTTCCACCACCACCCTCTGCCTTCTCTGGGCAAGCCAGTTGTGAATCCAAGCAGCTAAGTGACCACGGACCCCATGGATCTTAATCTTCTGGATGATCCTACGGTGAAGCGCCTTGTTTTAAGCCTTGCTAACATCCATGTCAACAATATCCACCACTCTATCTTCAATGATCACATTAGTTACCTCCTCAAAAAATTCAATCAATTTAGTAAGACATGACCTGCCCTGCACAAAGCCATGCTGACTGTCCCTAATTGGGCCACGCTGTTCCAAATACAGATAAATACAATCCCTAAGAATTCTGTCCAATAGCTTCCCAATGAACGATGAGAGACTCTCTAGTCTATAGTTTCCTGGATTGACCCGATTTACCTTCTTGAACAGAAGAAGAACATTTAGCAACTTGCTCGTCCTCAGTACATCTCCAGTGGTTACCAAGGATACAAAGATATTGCTGAATGCCCCGACAATCTCCTCTCTCACCTCGCTCAAAATCCTTGAGTAGATACCATTGGGTCCTGAGGACTTATCCACCTTAATGCTCTTTCTTGATCTCAAAATGCTGTTATCATATGAGCATGCTCCACACAAATCCCACTATCCTCCACACCCTTCGCCTGAGTGAATAGTGATGCACAGTACTCATTTCGGATCTTGCCCATATCCTCTGCTTCCGTACACAAGTTCCCTCCTTTATCCTGAATGATCCTACTTTCTCACTATTTATCCCCTTGTTTTAGATGTATGCACAGAATGCCTTGGGATTTCCTTCAACCCTCCTTGCCAAGGTCATTTCAACGCCCTTTCTTTTTCTGCTTTTTCTAATGTCGGCCCTGTTCGATTTTAGTTTCCTAAACCTGACATATTTCTGTTTTTGTCCCTTTTGACTAACTTCACAACCTCCCCAATTATCCAAGGGTCTTTACCTCGCCATCCTTGTCCTTCCTCCTTCCTGATCCTAAACTCGTAAGCAGGCCTTTAAACAATTCCCATATGGCAAATGTGACAGCTCCCCCCAATTAACACTCCCCAGCTCCTACCTAAAATTGATATAATTTACTCTCCCCCAAGGTCCTGACTTATCCTTCTTCATAGCAATCTTAAAATTGAAGGAGTTGTGATCACTATTTCCAAAATGCTTTCCCACACTTCTCACCAGTTACCTGACTAGGACAAAGTCCAGCATGGCCCATCTTCTATCCATATACTGTGTCAAGAAACTCTCTTGGATAGACTTAATTAAATTCTTAAGCTCACGGATTCTGTGACAGTCAAAGAGAAGCAGTGAATTTTTCTAACCTCATTTCCAACACCTGGCGCATAGCCTTGCGTGGCTTGGATCGCACTTGTACATTTAAAACAAAAATGTAAGGATGATGTTCAGGTAAGGACATGGAATTTTGTGATGTGGTCATATTCTCTCTTGTTGGAGCTGATTGCTGCTTAGCACTTGTGTGGTGCAAATGTTACTTATCGTTTATCAGGCCAAGCCTGATCGTTGTGCAAGTCTCACTGTATTTTCTCATCGTTGATTTCACTGTTGGAAAAGTCATGAATTCTGCTGGACACCTGGACAATATTCAATGAACATTCATGTCTCCACTTTGGTTCAAATGAAGACATGACTTCAACCAGTGCAGGTATCCAGTGAATGCCACTGACTCAATTTTCTATTCCTCTGCTTCACACCACATTCAATCAGAAGTTGCCAGGGTGGAAAGGACAGATTGCACTTTCCTTCCTTTTCAAGCTCAGGATCTCTGATCATATTTGTGGTAAATCCTGAATGAGGTTATGAGAAGTGTGAGCCTGAAGAAAAGTAAACTGAGCCTTAGTGTGCAACTGTTTGACAGCACTGTCATCCAGATGTTGCATTACTTTGCTGATGATTGAGAATACATTGAGGCCATAATTGGTCAGCACAATTTGTCTGACTATTACATGATAGGTCATCTTTCTCTGAAATGTGAGTGTCGCAAGTGTTTAAAAATGTACTGGAAAACATTTACTGTTGGTGTGCTGACCTTGGGGCACATTGTTCCAATACAGTTTGTCGGATGCTGCCAGGTGCCATGGCATTTGCAGTATCCCGAACATTCAGTCTTGTCATTGCGTGAAATAACTTGAATTGCGTGTAAGTTAAGATCTGTGATGCCTCCTCAGGATGAGGGCAAGAAGATCATCCAGACTGATGCTCTGAATGGTTTCATCTGCCTCTTCACCTTTTGTTCGTAACATCTTGTAATAACTGCCATGTAGCCTGATGAGAAACTAAAGCTCATCTTGATTCATTTGCATTCGAAGGTACCTATTTTTCCCAAACAAAAGGACCCATCACTGAGCGGGAAGTATGGAGCATGTTATAGACATCAGTGGTGAGACAATGGTGGATCTTGACCAGAAAACCATTGTTGTGTTGGTGAAATGCAAACAAAAATCTATATGATGTAAACTTTATTCTCAGCTAATCCCTTTCTCAAATGACAGATTCTGATGTTGGTTCCTGGAAAGCCTCCATTGTTGGAGGACGAGAAGCCGTATCCAATTGAAGCAGCACAGGCTTCTGCGATGACTGTGGAAACCACTGCTTATGCCTTGCTTCAAGCATTGTCAAGGAATGATATTGACTATGCAACACCGATTGCGAGGTGGCTAACGATGCAACAGAACTATGGTGGTGGATTTCACTCGACGCAGGTAAATGCTTGAGATCACAACAACAGGCATTCAGATATTTCCATTGATCATGTTACTAACTGGTGGTTGTTGCAGTTTGCAATCAAACTGGACACTGCATTTTCATCTGCAGGTTTGGTGCATTGGCACAAATACCAGTTCTTCAATGGTGTTAATCCTTGGTTAAATTCTTACATGCACTTTGCCTGTGCATCTCTTTTCCTTTTGGCATTGTCCTTGAGCTTTTAGCTTAAATGTATGTATCTCTTCCTCTACCACCACCGCCCCCCGACCGACCCCATTATGGACCTTCTTTTTACCTCGCCTATACCCATATTAATCTAAACAATTTTTTCAGGACCTCCTTCAACCTTCTCTACTCGAAAGAAAACAAGCCAACCTTATCCAGATAAAACAGTGATGCTAGATACAATGGGAACTGCAGATGCTGGAGAATCCAAGAGAACAAAGTGTGGAGCTGGCTGAACACAACAGGCCAAGCAGCATCTCGGGAGCACAAAAGCTGATGTTTCAGGCCTAGACCTTTAATCAGAGATCGGCAACAGTGATGCTGCCTGGCCTGCAGTGTTCCCCCAGCTCCACACTGTGTGATCTCAGACTCCAGCATTAGCAGTTATTGCTAACGCAAACGTATCCAGACTCTCCCAAGAGTTAAAATGCTTCACCCCCTCAGAACATCCTGATGAATGTCCTCCACACATGCTCAAATGCAAACACCTCCTTTCTATAATGGAGAGACCAGAACTGCAGTGAGCACTTCAGCTGGGGCCTAACAAAAGTCCTGCACAGCTCTTGAGCCATATGCTTTGTGAACTGTCCCTTTAAGCTGCCATTCCATGTTCAGGAATCTGTGGACAAGCACCCCAAGATCACACCATTCCTCTGATCTTCCTAGTCTCCTGGCATTTCTTTGAATGATTCCTGGCCTTGTTAGTTTGTCCAAATTGCCTTATTGATCAGGGTTAACATTCCATCTACCGTTGACCTGCCCATTTGACCAATCTGTAACTTTGGATTCAACTTGCTGTATTTTCCTGGACCCCCCGAGCTTTACCTTCTTTGCCACGCTCCCATTTGGGACCCTGTCCAAGTCTTTGCTGAAATCTATTTTCACTACATCAACTCCCATCTGCACACTCTGTCACCTCTTTGAAAGAATCATCTAAGTTTGTGAGGCGTGACCTCCCTCTGACAAAGCTATGCTGACGGTCGCTGATCAGACCCCACTTCTTGAAATGGAAATTACGTCTGCCGTTCAGAATTTTCTCCAATATTTTCCTATCTACTGATGTGATACTCACCGGTCTGTAATACTCTGCTTTATGTTTGTCACGCATTTTGATAAGTGGAACTATGTTACCTGTTCTCCAGTCCTTTGGTACTTTTGAAAGCTCTGTATGAGGGCGAGTGGAATTTTTTCTCTCATCTCCCTGGGCATCGTGGCATACACCTCATCCAAACCTGGGATTTGTCCAATTTTAAATTCACCAAAACACCGAACATCTCCCCAGTCTCTGTTAATTCTGTCCGAGAATTGTGTGCTCCTTCTCACATGTAAAAGCTGATGTGAAATTCTCGTTTAACACCTGACATTGCCCTCCAGTTCAAACCGTTCATTTGCCTCTTCATCCCTAATGAGACCTGGTTTTCCCTGGGTTTTCTCTTTCCCTCTGAGACACTTGCAGAAGATTTTGAGATTCTCCCTCATCCTCATCTTGGTCACCAGCGTTCTGTTGCCCTGTCTTTGTTCTCTGATTTGCTGTGACGAGATGCCCCTGCACACTATACATCATCATCATCATGGTGGTTTCTCGCAGATATGGATGACACTCTCCCACTCTCAGGCTGAATTGATCGCCGGCTGCACAGACCGATGCAGCTACCGTCGGCTCTGTTGCACTCGGGGCAGAAGGCAGTCGTGGGAAGGGGTGAGGGAGGTGTTGGTGTGGCTGCATGGCTTCCGCTGCTTCCAAAAGCATGCCGCAAAGTGTTTGATGCCTTCCCAGGTGCTCTTCAGGCTTTCGGCCGTCTGAGACCGGCGATTCCCAGGTGTCTGCAGGAATGTCACACTTCGCCATTGAGGACTTGAGTTTATCACCGAGTGCTTCCTCTGCACATCTGGGTCTCGCCTGCTGTTTTGAAGCTGGGATGAGAACATGCGGGGAGTCTCGTGTCAGTCATACAGATGAAGTGTCCAGCCCATTGTAGCTGATCGAGGATGGTCAGTGCCTCAGTGCTGGGGATGTTGGCCTGGTTGACGTTAGTGCGTCCACAGGGACTCTTGTTCCCTTGATGACTGTTCTACACCTCCCTTTTCCTTTTTATCTGGTCAAAGAACAAAGAAAATTACAGCACAGGAACAGGCGCTTCGGCCCTCCAAGCCTGCGCCAGATCCTATTGAAAGTAGCGTGTTGATGCATTTGTGTAATGATTGTGTTTTGGTTGAGCCCTTACACTCAAAGCAGTGTAAGAATGTCTTTGTGCAGCAGGCAAGGTGTCATGAGATTGAGCCTTCATACACTTGCAAGATGTTGAAAATTTGCCATTATTTATTAAAACGGTGATAAATTTCCATGATCAACATTTCTGTTACACCTGAATGATTATCCCGTGGCATGTAAAATCGGAAAGATACGATAAAATGAGACTGGGTCATGCCCTAGTCTTGCCGACTTGGGTCAGCATGCAGGGAGAATGTTTGTATTTCATGTATGTGGAAGTACTGAAATATTTCCATGAATCTAAAAGTCACTTTTCCCTTCATTGAAGGACACAATCATTGCCTTGGAAGCTTCATCACGATACGACATTGCATTTCTGAAGAGGGAAGAAGAAATCAACATGCAAATTCAATTCCATGGTTTTGGAAGTCCCATTGAGAACACGATTCATTTGCGCCGGCATAATGCTCTGACCGAGAAAGAATTGTGGGTGAGTTTGTAGTTTGGAAGATCGCAGCAATTTATGCATCAACTTCTTCATCAATAATGTTCCATTGCTTTCAAACTGCATTTTCCACTCTGCAAGATAATAACTGTCAGAACAAGCAACACTATCGGTAGATGGTCTATGGGGAATGCAATGTTACAAAACCCAATCCATTCAACAACATATTTCAGATATGTCAACAAATTAAATATTCCAGCAGAGGGATAAAACAAGGAAGATGAGAATGAGGAGGCAATAGCTCTGATGACAAAAGAACACCAACTTACCTTTAACCATTTGAGCAAAAAAGCAGGCACACAAACAAATAATCGTCTAACAATGCACACGTGCAACGGAGGCTCCAGGGGGACTAAGAATGCCGAAATGTTGTCATGCGTGTTGCTGAAAGGGTGATTGAAACAGAATCTGTGGTAAATTTGAAGAAATACAGATAATACATCTCAGGATGTTCGAGAAAGAACATTATGGACTGAGGCAAATTGTATTGCCCTTTTCAGGAGTGATTCGGGTCATAATGAATTCAAATACTTTCTTCTGTGCTGAAAGCTATCGCTTAGTTGCAGCTGGATCACAATTTCTGTTCCTGGTAGTATTTCGCAAACTGTTAAAAATGAATGTCACTGCATAGAATTCCAAACATGACTCCAATCAGTAGAGAAAATATCCAAGGGGTATGATGAGTTGTATCCTCTCATGTTGAACAATGCAGCTACAGATACAATGGAGGTACTGATGATAATCTTCCAAGAATCCTTAGATTGTGGAAAATTCTCAGAGGATTGAAAGATTGTGAACATAACACCATTATTACAAAGATACTTCGACAAAATAGCAAGCCAGTATTGCCAATTTAGGTCAACCTGGGTAGATGTTCATGCCGGCAATGAAAGATGAAATAACAGGGTACTTAGTGTGCTATAACATCCTACAGAGTTAACATCCTTTTATAAAGGGGAAATAATACTTGACAAACTTGCTACAGTGCTTTGAGAAGGAAACAAACATTACTGATGAAGGACCACCAGTTGATGTAGTCCATTGAGATTTCAACAAAGCATTTGATAAGGTACAGCTCATAAGGTGTCTCAAAAGAAAAGAGCCCATGTGTTCAAGAGTAGTATGTTAGGATGGACAGAGGACTGCATCACAAATAGAAGTCGAGAAGTAGCAGCAGGATGGTAACTTAAAGTCATGTACGGCCACAGAGTGAATGCTGCGGAGGCCGTACACCTCATGTTGACTGGGTTGATTTCGGAAATGGCAGAGGGAATTGCCATGCGTAAGAATGTTGGGCAGGCTGGGACGACATTCATTGGCGTTTATAAGATTTTAAAAAATCTTATTTTTTCAACATTTAAGATTCTTAAGAGACTTGATAGTGTATATCCGTAGAGATTACTCCTATTTGTCAAAGATTTTGCGACCAGAGGCCACATTTTCAAATTGGTTGCCTATTAATTTAGGGGGAGAATTACATGTTTCAGGTTGTAGCAATCTATTGAACACTTTAGCAGAGAAGGTTTTAGAGGTAATGCCATTAATTATATGCTCGGCTGAGATGGCCAGGTTAATTTTTAAATCAAGGAACAAGACAATGAGAGAAGGGTAGTCTTTCCAGTGGAAGATACTTCAAGGATCCCCTTATTAGTAAAGAATACAGGGAGGAATTAAACACATCACTACCACACCATCAGTACCATGAGAGAAGGAGCAGTAGACAATCTAATGGAGTGAAAGCAGCTTAGACTCTTTGCCGTGATGGTTTACTTTCTAGGATTCTAAACAATGAGCTTCAGAGTCGGTGTATGCGTTGATTGTAATTTCCCAAAAAGCTTTAGATTCGAGAGAAGCATCTGAGGGCTGGAAAAATGCCGATGTGATATCCCTATTTAAAAAGGAGAGAGGCAAAAAGCAGATAACTACAACCGAACCAGCCTAACATCTATTGTTGGAAATAGGTGGCAATCAACTGTGAAGAAAATAATAGCAGGACATTTGGAAAATCAGAATCTAATCAAACAGAATCACCACAGCCTGCTGAAAGAGAAATTGTGTCTGGCTAATTTGTTTGGGTTTTTGGAGGAAGTTTTGGAAGGAGAATTAATAGAGGAAAACCAGTAAATGTGTTGTGTTTGGACTTGGAGAAAGCATTTGAGAATATACTCAAAAGTAATAAGCTGAGAGCTGAGGTTTTGAAGGTAGTATATTGCTTTGGATCAGTATGCTTTGCATGTTCTGGAAGGAGAGATCACATCTCGAATGAAATGCACCAAGTGAATATAAATTTTGGGGAACTTGGTGGCAATGCGGTAAGTCAGTGCAGAGTGTAAGAGGTGCCATTTGCTTGCTTTTTTTGCCTGATAGTTTGTAAGCATTTTTTTTGAGACAGAGTAAATTGAAGCCAGAATCAGGGACCCGGAGGGTGAATCAGGCTCATTCGTTGGTGATCGCTTCTGGTTTAAGAATCTATTATCGGTAGCTTTCAGATTGAAAGTAAATCGGAGAAATATTTACAGGCTACAAACTAAAAGACCAGAATGTTTTCAAATCAAATTAAGATCGAAGTAATTGAAATGGAGATGCCAGGCCAGATGATGATTTATACCTACATGAAGGCGGAGTGGTCAGACCCCATACTCCAGCTCAGGGTTGATGAACTGGAATCTCAGTTTTGACCAATCAACAAATCGTGTGGGGCAGAGTTAGCAGGGATTGCTCTGCTTCAGGAGGCAGTCACACATCTTAGATTAACTAGCTGAAACTCGGTCAGTGGCCAGAGACGTGAGACTGTGACAAAGAACAGGGCAGGTGGACGGATCCAGAATGTAGTGCAGAAGGAACCTTGGCCTTTGATCTTATCTAACAGCTTTGAGATTCTTTCTTCGTGTGTGGATGAGAGTGCAGGGTATAGGGAAGATGAGTAAACTGACGATAGCACTGTGGTACAGGGGGGACATTCAGGAGGGGATAAAAAGTGAAATGTAGTTATAATCAGAGGTAGTGTAGTTTGGGGAATGAAAACTGTTCGTTGTGACTGGGATCGAGAGTCTCAAAAGTCGTGTTGCCTGCCTGGTGCCCAGGTTCAGGATATTCCATCTCGGCTACAAAGGAACTTGAAGTGGGAGGAGTAGAAATCCAGCTATTGTGGTACACACAGGTAGAATTGATATGGAAGAAAGAGGAAAGCGGTTCTGCTGAGGGATTATGAGCACCGAGGTGCTGAATGAGAAAGCAGAACCAGAATGGTAATAATCTCTGGATTATTATCTGAGCAATTTGGCACAGTGTGAGCATAATTATAGATGCAAATGCATTGTTTAAATGGTGGCCTGGCAGAAATGTGTTTGAATTCATGGGACATTGGCATCGGTACAGGGAAGGAGTGAGTCATTCTTGGTGTTATAGGCTCGATGAGAATCATTTTGGGACAAGTATCCTGGCAAAATACAGGGCTCGGTCTTGGGGTAGGGTGTTAAAATAAAAAGTGTGGAGCGGGTGAGCTCAGTTGCATGGAAAATTGTGGAAAGAGTTAGAAGCTGGTAAGTGCTCAGCAAAGTTGCCAGAGCAAGTAATAGGACAAAAAGTATGGAAATGGTCAGGAGTCTCACTTCAGGTGCAGCAGATAAGAAGGGTGGCTGTAAATGCCAGACTGAAGATCTTGTATTGAATTGCAGGGAGTGTATGAAACAAAGTGAATGAGTTTGTGGAGCAGATTGAAATTGACAGATACATCACTCTGGGTATCACAGAGAGATGGTTGTTAGGGGATAAGTGTTGGGAACGAAATAGCCAATGATTCATGTCCGATAGAAAGAACAGGCAAATGGACAGAGATAAGAAAGTGTGGAGCTGGATGAGCAGAGCAGGCCAAGCAGCATCTCGGGAGCGAAAAGCTGACGTTTCGTGCCGAGACCCTTCTACTTCTGTGTGTTCATCCTGCTGTGTTCATCCAGATCCACACTTTGTTATCTTGGATTCTGAAGCATCTGCAGTTCCCATTATCTCCGATACAAATAGACAGAGATGCCAGGGTTGGCTTGTCAGTAAGAAATGAGGTCGCGCTGAAGGAACCACAGCTCTTGTGCTTGTTTTTTCATGACTTGGAGGAAAGAGGTGCATGTGCTGTGGCTAAATTTGTAGATGACTGAAAAAATATTTAGAAAGACAAGGCATGGCACAGAAACAGAGATTTACCAGGATGTTACTTGGATCGGAATGTATTAGCTATAAGGAGGGTTTGGTGGAAATGTTGTGTCGTGATAAATGTAATGAGATCAACCATGATCTCACCGAATGATGGAGGAAATTCAATGGGCCAAATGACTTTTTTTGTGAGTCTTCTTGTTTGACAATGCATTCATGAAGGTGTTTTTTTTTCTCTCTTGGATAAGATGTGAAAATGAAATGTATACGCTTCCTTTTCATCTGGGAATAAATAATTATTCTGCACGATTTCCATTGACTAATAGCAATCTGACAAGCATGACAATGTAAAGAAATTTTTAGCTTCTTTTTAATTGTAAAGGTATTCTTTGGAATTAATTCGGCATATATTATTTGCGTCTCAGGAAGTTTGTTCATCACTGCATCTCAAAAAGTGGTGTGTTGTATGACAACAGCTTTTTAAAGATCACTTCAATGGTTGTAACACGCATTAAATTACACTGTTGGCCAATCTGTCCATGATTATTTCATTATCTTATGTTTCAAACAGACAAGGAAATATTGGTGATGCAATTAAGAGTTTGATTCTCAAATATAATTGTTGTTATAGCTTCTGCTTGGAAGAAAGTTTCACATCAAATTGACTGGTCAAGGAAATGGGACACTGACTGTGAGTACTTTGAGTGTTTAAGTGATTCCTAAAATCACTTGTTACAAGGTGAGAATGATTTATCCAGATAGTAAGAACTGCCAATGTTGGTGTCTGAGATAACACATTGGAGGAACACAGCAGGGCAGGCAGCATCAGAGGCTGAGGAAAGTTGAGGTTTTGGGTCAGGACCCTTCCTGAGAAATGGAGGGTGGAAGGGAGCTCAGAAACAAATAGTGTGGAGGGGGAGGAGGTGCTGGGGAAGGTAGGTGGGATGGTAATAAGTGAGTACTATCCAGATTGGAACAGATTTTCCCCAGGGGGTATTGAGTACGAATTCCAAATCACTCTCAAAATCTTCGTGACCGTTAACATTGATGTTTTTTGTCTGTGTGTTTCAGTAATTGCATGACACTTTGACTGGTTCGTTGAGAGTGAGGAACCTATGGACTCTCACACACCAAGATGGAATTTAGTTCGAAGAGTGACTTCAAAATGGTAACTTGCTTTTAAAATCTTGACCGTTTTTGCTGTCCAGTTGAATGAATTTAGCTTCATACTGCTTCAATAGGAATTAGTGTTTAATAGGAACATATTTGTGAAACTTACAGTTCCGCAAGTTTTAGCGTAAACTGGTGGAGACTTTCGGTGCTTGCAAAAAGGCTCACCTCTCCGTTAATACCGAAGGAAAATGGGAGTTTAAAAGTAAGTTCACCCGCTGTCAGGGAATGAAATGTTAATGTTGACTCAAATATAATTTTTAAAAAAGTAATATATTTGTGAAACACTAAACTCAAACTAAAATTTGGATATGCTTGTTTTACAGATGGTTGGATATTGGATTCAATTTAAATGAGGGTGAAGATCACTTTAAATCCAGCATATTTGTGAAGAAAAGAAATAGCATGTCAAATAAAATTAACTGCATGACTCTACATAGCCCTATATGTAGAATTTCTTTCTGAACTGTGAGACAGTTATGATCCCGTACTCCCTCAGTGCTCATGGCAAGAGTAAGACTCCTGTTTGACGTGCTATGCACTGCATGGAATGGCGGCAACATCAGATTCATTGATGCTTGAGAATCAAAAGAATATGACGATAAGATTTAAAATCAAAATCTCATTGAACACTTCAAGGAATGTATTACAGGAAGGTGGGGAAAGCATGTATGACGAATAGAAGGTGGTGGCACAGATCAAATAGACCTGTGTGCTAAAACGTATCACAAATTTCACATTGAATGGAACAGTTTCAACAGGCTGGAGGAAGCAAACATGCCAGCTCAAACTTTTTGAATTTGTGCATTCTGTTCGTAAACATCAGCAAAATTGTGGGAAACATGTTTATTCTTTCTCTTTTATTGCACAGAACCATACGATTAGACTGTTTTGATGAGGAATTTAAAGATTACGAGCCGTGTCCGTTTGACTCACAGTTTGGTACCATAGGTTGGTACGATCTTCGTTGGAGAAGGAAAAGGGATGTTCCAGATCCAGAAAATCGTCAAACCATTTACTACAAAGTCCGTTTCTGGTTAGTATTAATGAATGCAGTTAACACTTTTAGATTGACATGATTGCACAATGGAGTCAATAAGAAAATTCCATCTGATATTCCACATAAATTTTAAGTGGATATTAAAGCCGCTCATTTCTTTTTCATGCTCTCTGCTGCTTTTAAGAATGGTTGTCTTATTGTCGAAATGTTTAGCTTTGACTCCATGGCTTCTTCCATTAGCTCACACTGAAACACATGTTTCTTCAGCCAAAAATGTACGTTTACCCGGTGTAGCTTGACCAACCTTCCCCTGTGGTCGTTCCCCTGAAATCCCCTGTGGTTGCTCCCCTGAAAAACAAGTATACCGTTTTGGATACTGTTCCGGGGGACTACTTACCAGGGGCATGCGGTAGGGTGCAGATCTCTGGCACCGAGTCTGTCCCTCTTGCACAGAAGGGACGGCGGGGGGACAGGAAGAGAGTGATAGTCATTGGGGACTCAACAGTTAGAGGGACTGATAGAAGATTTGCCAGGAACGAAAGAGACTCACGATTGGTGTATTGCCTACCAGGTGCCATGGTCTGTGATGTCTCGGATCGTCTCTTTCGGGTCCTGAGGGGAGAGGGTGACCAGCCCCAAGTCGTGGTCCACATAGGCACCAACGGCATATGTAGAAAGAGGGATAGGGATGTCAGGCAGGATTTGAGGGAGCTAGGGTGGAAGCCGAGAGCTAGAACAAGCAGAGTGGTCATCTCTGGTTTGTCACCCGTACCACGTGATAGCGAGGCAAAGAACAGGGAGAGATTTCAGCTGAACACGTGGCTGCAGGGATGATGCAGTTGGAAGGGCTTCAGGTACATGGACAATTGGGGCTCATTCTGGGGAAGGTGGGACCTGTACAAACAGGACGGTCTCCACTTGAACCAGAGGGGCACGAATATCCTGGGTGGAAAATTGGCTAGTGCCATTCGGGTGGATTTAAACGAGCTCAGAAGGGGGATGGGAAACTGAGGTGTAGTCCTAGTACACAGGAGGATGAGCGTAGGGAGGACATGGTCAGGACCTCACTATCACAGGAGTGTGCTGGCAGACAGCAAGCTGGATTGAAGTGTGACGACTTTAATGCCAGGAGTATCCGGAATAAGTTAGGTGAGGTTGCAGCTTGGATAGGTACCTGGGACTTCGATGTTGTGGCCATTTCGGAGACATGGATAGAGCAGGGTCAGGAATGGATGTTGCAGGTTCCAGGGTTTAGATCTTTGATTAAGGTCAGGGAAGGTGGTAAAAGAGGGGGAGGTGTGGCTTTGTTGGTCAAGGACAGTATAACAGCGGCTGAAACAACCTCTGAGGACTCGTCTACCGAGGTGGTATGGGCTGATGTTGCCAAGGAAGGTTTGTCGACTGAGTCAGTATGGGTGGAAGTTCGGAACAGCAAGGCAGCAGTCACCTCACTGGGGGTTTTCTACAGACCCCAAATAGCAGTAGGGAGATCAAAGAACTCATTGGCCGGCAGATTGTTGAAAAGTGCAAACGTAGCAGGGTTGTTGTTCAGGGTGACTTCAACTTTCCCAATATAGATTGGAACCTCCTTAGTGCAGATGGTTTGGATGGAGCCGTTTTTGTCAGGTGTGTTCAGGAGGGTTTCCTGACTCAGTATGGGGACAGGCCGAGGGGGGAGGCCATTTTGGATTTGGTGCTCGGCAATGAGCCAGGACACGTGTCAGATATCGTGGTGGGAGAGCCCTTTGGCGACAGTGACCACAACAGCCTCACATTTACCATAGCCATGGAAAGGGAAAGGAGCAGTTACAAGGGGAAGATATTTCACTGGGGTCAAGGAAACTATGATGCTATCAGACAGGAGTTGGGAAGTACAGATTGGGAGCAATTGTTCCACAGAAAGGGCACAGCAGACATGTGGAGCTGTTCAAGGAGCAGTTGTTGCGAGTGATGTGTAAATTTGTTCCTCTGAGACAGGTAAGAAGGGGTAAGATTAAGGAGCCTTGGATGACTGGTACAGAGGTGCTTCTTGTCGAAAAGAAAAAGGCAGAGTACGTAAGGTGGAGTAAGTGAGGGTCTGGCACAGCTTGAGAGTATGACAGGCCTGCTGGGAAGGAGCTCAAAAGATATTGCCTGTCCAATTGTTACCTGTTACAACCTTTGCGTCCACGCTTGCTCATTCAATGGTGTCAAGATGCCAGCAGTGAGTGTACCTTCTCCATCCCCGAATGCCGTCAGCTCACACAAGACATAGTCCTTACTTAAAATCTTCTGATCAAACAAAGTTCATTGTTTTGGACATTTTAGTTATCTGTCATGAAACGAAAACTGATTCTGACTGGCGTGAACTGTAGTGCAAATGAATATAATCTGCGAAACGAGATTCCTTATGGGCTTGCATCCGCGAGAAATGATTGCTTTTCAAAGACGTTGCATACATACATTTATTTCACCTATCACCTTAGATTATTTTTTTGTTTATGCATGTTGTGTGGGCTTCCAGTCAGGCCCATAAACACAGGTTGATGCAGTCACTGTTATAACACGGTATTGAAGGAGAATTTGTGATCTTTGGAGTTTCATTGCAGTGTATGAAGGAGTGCATCATCAAGCCAGTCCAGATCTCTCCTGGTGACTATATTGTTGCAAGTTTTCAAGTGTTACCGATGGTCACATAAAATATGGCCTTTTTGTTGTTGCGCTATTCATCTTAACTGCACCATATCTAGTATTTAGGCTTGGAAACTATTTCAATTTTTTTGATTTACTTATTCAAAATCATTTATGATTGTTGTCATGATATCTACAAGATGTTATTTTGATTGGACATAGAGGATTGGATCTGTCTTACCCCAACTATTAATGGAAATAATGTATGCGCTTATAAAACCCCTTCTGGGCAAGGTAGTTGCTCAGTGGTTAGAGCTGCTCATGCACTGGGGAGCCAGTTGAGATTCCAGTCTTGGGTAACTATCTGTGTGGAATTGACACGTCCTCCCCGCGTCTGCGAGGGGCTTCTGCCAGTTTCCTCCCATTGTTCAAAGATGTGCAGGTCCTTATATGTGATTTGTGAAGCATTTCTTAAATGTTTCAATCCTGCCAGCATCCAGTGCCTTGGACAAAATAACTGGAGGTGAATAAAAGATACTGAGCCTTTTGACACCATTTCCTGCTGGATTTTCATCAATCCTGCTTTATATCGGTGACAACTTCTATGACCTTTTTTGATGCTATGTCTGAATTGACAGTCTATCTCCAAATATTTGTTGTGCAGTATTTCAAGGTCTCTGTTACAGCATACCCATGAATGCCTACTTCAAAAGATACTTCCATATCATAGAATCCCTACAGTGTGGAAACAAGCCCCTTTTGACCCAACAAGTCCACGGCCACCCTCCAAAGAGCATCTCACCCTGACTCATCCCCCGACCCTTTCCTCAGTAACCCTACATTTCCCATGACTAACACACCTAATCTACACATCCCTAAACACAATGGGCAAGTTTGGCATGGCCCAGACACCTAGCGTGCACATCTTTGGACTGTGGGAGGAAACCAGAGCACCCAGCAGGAACCCATGCAGGCATGGGCAGAATGTACAAACTCCGCACAGAAGATCGCCCAATGGTGGGATCGAACCTGGGTCCCTGGCGCTGTGAGTCAGCAGTGCTAACCACTGAGCCACCGTGCTGCCCTTGGAGTTAGACAGAGCTTGCTTGTTCTTGGGTGGCCTCAAACTGCAAACCTCCACTTAGAGGCAAAAGTGCTGACCAACTGCACTCTACTTCACTGGTTTTTGCTTTGTATCATTGAATTCAATCCTTCAAACTCTATGATAAATATTTAAATTTCCATTGATATGTGAGCGTTGTTTTTAGTACACAGTATTGGTTTATTATGTTTCATTGGTACATAATGAATATTGTATGTATATGCAAATGGGCAAGTTGGAAACAATGCAGTCCGCAGACCTGGAGGATAATAACACTGTCCTTCAATCGCCCACGATGCCCTCTGCAAATTGGTAGAAAACAAAAATTTCTATAAAATTCATCTCTCCTCCCGTCAGTCGATCAAAATTAATTCAGGATTTTGTACAGGCCAATAACTGTAAGATTACATGGGCCTAAACAAAACTACTGGCTCATATTAGTTCAGTAAAGTGAAAGGGCAACAATAGAGGCAGTCGGAACCGCAGATGCTGGAGAATCTGAGATAAGAAGGTGTAAAGCTGGATGAACACAGCAGGCCAAGCAGTATCATCCGGCTTTACACCTTGTCATCTCGGATTCTCCAGCGCCAATTTTCTGAAGTAGGGTCTCGTCCCGAAACACAAGCTTTCTTGCTCCTCTGATGCTGCTTGGCCTGCTGTGTTCATCCAGCTGTCCACCTTGGGCAACAATAGAGTATGCTTTAAGTCGCTAGATATGTTATGTGGGTTTGTCTTCCTGAGGGTGGAGTTAGTGGAACCGAAAAAGATGTCTCCCTCACAGCGTTTGTGACACAAGAATTGCATCGTTCCTTGGCGGCCTTTCAACAGAAGAATATTCAGAGATTTCCCGAGTGGTAAGAATGTAACTTCTTTTACTTTATCTCACTTTTTCCAACAATTGGAAAATAGATTTTAGAAATCACGTCGAGCTGATGAAGTGTGAAAAGAAGAATAATTCCAAGCAGTGGTGGGAGTTGGTCAGTGAGGTGGGAGGAGTGGATAGGTGGGAGAGAAGGCGGACAGGTCATGGAGGCAGGGATGAGGGGAGGAACTAGTCTTGGGATGAGGCTAGCGGGTGGGGAGATTTTGAGGGTGGCAAAGTCCATATTGAGGCTATTGAGTTGGAAGCTCCCGAGACGGAATATGAGGTTCTGCTCTTCTACTTTCTGGGTGGTATGGTTGTGACACTGGAAGAGGCCCAGGATGGACATGTCGTCCAGGGTGTGGGAGGGGGAGTTGAAGTGATGCAATGATTTGGATATGAAAATAGAAGGTGTGGTTAGTAAGTTTCCCAATGATTGAAGGTGTAGTAGCCAGCCAAGAAGGTCACCTCAGAATGCAATGGGACATTGACAAGGGCCAATAAACTGAGGAGTGGCAGATGGAGTTGAGGTCAGATAAATGTGAGGTGCTCCCTTTTGGAAAGGCAAATCAGGGCAGCACGTATACACTGAAGGTTGTGGGGAGTGTTGCTAAATAAAGAGACGCTGGAGTGCAGTTTCGTAGTTCCATCAAAGTACAGCCACCGGTAGAAAGGATATGAATGAGACATTTGGTGTGCTCACCTTTATCGGTCAGTGCATTGAGTATAGGAGTTGGGAGATCACTTAGCAGCCATGTAGGACATTGATTCGGCTGCTTTTGGAATACTGCAATCGATTTTGGTCTCCTTGCGAGAGGAAAGTTGTCGGCGCACCATTGAGGGCCGAAGTGCCTATTCTGTGCCGTCTTGTTGTATGTTGTAAACTTGAAAGGGTTCAGAGAGATCTACAAGGATGTTACGAGCATCGGAGGTTGGAGGTATACCGTGGGCTTGAACAGGCAGCTATTTCTTGGAACTTTGGAGTTCAGGGCTGACCATATGGAAGTTTATACAATTACGAGGGACGTGGATAGAGCGAACAGCATGTATGGAATGAGCTGCCAGAGGATGTGGTGGAGGCTTGTACGTTTAAAAGGCATGTGGATGGGTATATGAATAGGACGGGTTGAGAGGAATATGGGCCAAATGCCGGCAAATGGGACTAAATTAACTTAGGATATCTGGTCAACAGAGACAAATTGGGCCAAAGGATCTGTTTCCCCACTGTACATCTCTCTGATTCTAAGTGTCTTTTTTCTTAACCACGTGGCCCATAATGAGAAAACCTTGAATCAGGATTTGGGAATGTGACAATTCTAGTTGGATCTGTTTGATGAAATTAACTCTGTAGGTAATGGTGGTTGAATTATGATTTATCAAATTTGAGTTTATTGCAGCATCTTGTAGAATAGAGGAGACACATGTAATCAAAATTGAAAATCAAAACTTGGTAAAATTTTGCATTGGAAATACATGACCAGCCATTGGAGGAGATTCATGACCATTGCATTCAAGTGAAAACAACAAATGCGATTCAGTGACTCAGTGAAACGGGATGCAGTGACTCAGTGAAACGGGATGCAGTGACTCAGTGAAACGGGAGGCAGTGATTGTGTGAACTGGGATGCAGTGACTGAGGGTAATGGGATGCACTGACTAAGGGAAATGGGATGTAGTGTCTGCGTGAAATGGGATGCAGTGACTGAGTGAAATGGGATGCAGTGACTGAGGGAAATGGGAGGCACTGACTGAGTGTAATGGGATGCAGTGACTGAGTGAAAGGGGATGCAGTGACTGAGTGAAATGAGATGCAGTGACTGAGGGCAATGGGATGCAGTGACTGAGGGCAATGGGATGCAGTGGCTGTGTGAATTGAGATGCTGTGACTTTGGGAATGGAGATGCAGTGTCTGTTTGAAATGGGATGCAGTGAATGAGGTCAATGGGAGGCAGTGACTGAGGGCAATGGGATGCAGTGACTGATGGAAATGGGATGCAGTGACTGTGGGAAATGGGATGCAGTCACTGATGGACATGGGACGCAGTGACTGAGGGAAAAGAGACGCCGTGACTGATGGAAGTGGGATGCAGTGACTGATGGAAGTGGGATGCTGTGACTGAGTGAAATGGGATGCAGAGACTGAGGGAGATGGGATGCAGTGACTGAGTGAAATGGGATGCAGTGAATGATGGAAATGGGATGCAGTGACTGACTGAAATGGGTGCAGTGACTGTGAGAAATGGGATGCAGTCACTGATGGAAATGAGACGCAGTGACTGAGGGAAAGGAGACGCCGTGAATGATGGAAGTGGGATGCAGTGACTGATGGAAGTGGAATGCAGTGACTGTGGCAGATGGGATGCAGTGACTGTGTGAAGTGGGATGCAGTGAATGATGGAAATGGGATGCAGTGACTGAGGGAAATGGGATGCAGTGACTGAGGGTAATGGGATGAGGTGACTGAAGGAAATGGAATGCAGTGACTCTGTGAAATGGGATGCAGTGACTTTTAAATGGGATGTAGTGACTGAGTGGAATGGGATGCAGTGACTGAGGAAAGGAGATGCAGTGACTGAGGAAAGGAGATGCAGTGACTGAGGGAAATGAGATGCAGTGACTGAGGGAAATGGGATGCAGTGACTGAGGGAAATGGGATGCAGTGACTGAGTGAATTGGGATGCTGCGACTGAAGTTAATGGGATGCGGTGACTGTGGGGAATGGGATGCGGTGACTGTGGGGAATGGGATGCAGTGACTGATGGAAATGGGATGCAGTGAATGAGGGAAATGGAATTCAGTGACTGAGATGAATGGGATGCAGTGACTGATGGAAATGGGATGCTGTGACTGAGGGTAATGGGTTGCAGTCACTGAGTGAAATGGGATACTGTGACTAAGTGAAATGAGCTGCAGTGACTGGGTGAAATGAGCTGCAGTGACTGAGTGAAATGAGCTGCAGTGACTGAGTGAAATGGGATGCAGTGACTGAAGGAAATGGATGCAGTGACTCTGTGAAATGGGGTGCAGTGACTGTTAAATGGGATCTAGTGACTGAGTGAAATGGGATGCAGTGACTGAGGAAAGTAGATGCAGTGACTGAGGAAAGGGGATGCAGTGACTGAGGGAAATAGGATGCAGTGACTGAGTGAAATGGGATGCAGGGACTGAGTGAAATGGGATGCAGTGACTGAGTGAAATGAGATGCAGTGACTGAGGGCAATGGGATGCAGTGACTGAGGGCAATGGGATGCAGTGGCTGTGTGAAATGGGATACAGTGGCTGTGTGAACTGGGATGCAGTGGCTGTGTGAATTGAGATGCTGTGACTGTGGGAATGGAGATGCAGTGTCTGTTTGAAATGGGATGCAGTGACTGAGGTCAATGGGATGCAGTGACTGAGGGCAATGGGATGCAGTGACTGATGGAAATGGGATGCAGTGACTGTGGGAAACGGGATGCAGTCACTGATGGACATGGGACGCAGTGACTGAGGGAAAAGAGACGCCGTGACTGATGGAAGTGGGATGCAGTGACTGATGGAAGTGGGATGCAGTGACTGAGTGAAATGTGATGCAGTGACTGAGTGAAATGTGATGCAGTGACTGAGTGAAATGTGATGCAGTGACTGAGGGAAATGCGATGCAGTGACTGAGGAAAGGAGATGCAGTGACCGTGGGAAATGGGTTGCAGTGACTGAGGGTCATGGGATGCAGTGACTGAGGGTCATGGGATGCACTGACTGAGGGTCATGGGATGCAGTGACTGAGTGAAATGGGATGCAGTGACTGAGTGAAATTGGATGCTGTGACTGACAAAAGGAGATGCAGTGACTATGGGAAATGGGATGCAGTGACTGAGTGAAATGGGATGCAGTGACTGAGTGAAATGGGATGCAGTGACTGAGGGTCGTGCGATGCAGTGACTGAGGGTCGTGCGATGCAGTGACTGAGGGGCGTGCGATGCAGTGACTGAGGGTCGTGCGATGCAGTGACTGAGGGTCGTGCGATGCAGTGACTGAGGGGCGTGCGATGCAGTGACTGAGGGGCGTGCGATGCAGTGACTGAGGGTCGTGCGATGCAGTGACTGAGGAAAGGAGATGCAGTGACTATGGGAAATGTGATGCAGTGACTGCGTGAAATGTGATGCAGTCACTGAGTGATATGGGATGCAGCGACTGAGTGATATGGGATGCAGTGACTGAGTGAACTGGGATGCAGTGACTGAGGGTAATGGGATTCAGTGACTGAGGGTAATGGGAATCAGTGACTGAGGGTAATGGGATGCAGTGACTGAGGGTAATGGGATGCAGTGACTGAGCGTCATGGGATGCAGTGACTGAACGTCATGGGATGCAGTGACTGAGGGTCATGGGATGCAGTGACTGAGTGAAATGCGATGCAGTGACTGAGGGAAGGGAGATGCAGTGACAGTGCGAAATGCGTTTCAGTGACTGAGGGAAATGGGATGCAGTGACTGACTGAAATGGGATGCAGTGACTGAGGGAAAGGAGATGCAGTGAATGTGGGAAATGGGATGCAGTGACTGAGATGAATGGGATGCAGTGACTGATGGAAATGGGATGCTGTGACTGAGAGTAATGGGTTGCAGTCACTGACTGAAATGGGATGCAGTGACTGAGTGAAATGAGCTGCAGTGACTGAGTGAAATGAGCTGCAGTGAATGAGTGAAATGGGATGCAGTGGCTGTGCGAAATGGGATGCAGTGACTGAGGGAAAGGAGATGCAGTGTCTGTTTGAAATGGGATCCTGTGACTGAAGTTCATGGGATGCAGTGACAGGGTAATGGGATGCAGTGACTGAGGGTAATGAGATGCAATGACTGAGTGAAATGGATGCACTGTCTGAGTTAAATGGGATTCACTGTGTCCGTTAAAAGGGATGCAGTGACTGAGTGAAATGGGATGCAGTGACTGAGGGCAATGGGATGCAGTGGCTGAGTGAAATGGGATGCAGTGGCTGAGTGAAATGGGATGCTGTGACTGATGGAAATGGGATGCAGTGACTGAGGGTAATGTGATGCAGTGACTGAGGTTCATGGGAAGCAGTGCCTGAGGTTCATGGGAAGCAGTGACTGAGGGTCATGTGATGCAGTGAGTGAGGGCCATGGGAAGCGGTGACTGAGGGAAATGGTATGCAGTGACTGTGGGGAATAGGGTGCGGTGACTAAGGGAAATGGATGCACTGTCTGAGTTGAATAGGATTCACTGTCTCAGTTAAATAGGATGTAGTGACTGAGTCAAATGGGATGCAGTGACTGAGTGAAATGGGATGCAGTGGCTGTGTGAAATGGGATGCAGTGACTGAGGGAAATGGGATGCAGTGACTGAGGGAAATGCGATGCAGTGACTGAGTGAAATGTGATGCGGTGACTGAGTGAAATGTGATGCGGTGACTGAGTGAAATGGGATGCGGTGACTGAGGGAAATGGGATGCGGTGACTGAGTGAAATGGGATGCGGTGACTGAGGGAAATGAGATGCAGTGTCTGAAGGAAAGTAGATGCAGTCACTGAGGGTTACTAGATGCAGTGACTGTGGAAAATGGAATGCTGTGACTGAGGGTAATGGGATGCACCGTCTCAGTTCAATGAGATTCACTGTCTCAGTTAAATGAGATTCACTGTCTCAGTGAAATGGGATGCAGTGACTGACTGAAATGGGATGCTGTGACTGAGTGAAATTGGATGCTGAGACTGAGGGAAAGGAGAAGCAGTGACTGTGGGAAATGGGTTGCAGTGACTGTGTGAAATGGGATGCAGTGACTGCGTGAAATGGGACGCAGTGACTGAGAGAAATGGGACGCAGTGACTGACGAAAATGGGATGCAGTGACTGTCTGAAATGGGAGGTAGTGACTGAGTGAAATGGGACGCACTGAGTGAGTGAAATGAGACGCAGTGACTGAGTGAAATGGGATGCAGTGACCGAGTAAAATAGGATGCAGTGACTGAGGGCAATGGGATGCAGTGACTGAGGGTAATGGGATGCAGTGACTGAGTGAAATGGGATGCAGTGACTGAGTGAAATGGGATGCAGTGACTGAGTGAAATGGGATGCAGTGACTGAGTGAAATGGGATGCAGTGACTGATGGAAATAAGATGCAGTGACTGAGGGAAATGAGATGCAGTGACTGACTGAAATTGGAAGGAGTGACTGAAATGGGAGGTAGTGACTGACCTAAATGGGAGGGAGTGACAGAGTGTAATGGGATGCATTGACTGAGTGAAATGGGATGCAGTGACTGAGGAAAGGAGATGCTGTGACTATGGGAAATTGGGATGCAGTGACTGAGTGTACTGGGGTGCAGAGACTGAAAGACATGTGATGCACTGACTGCGTGAAATGTGATGTAGTGACTGAGAGAAATGGGACGCATTGACTGAGGGAAATGGGAGGGAGTCACTGAAATGGGACTGAGTGACTGACTGAAATGGGAGGCAGTGACTGAGTGAAATGGGGTGCAGTGACTGAGTGAAATGTGATGCAGTGACTGAGTGAAATGTGAAGCGGTGACTGAGTGAAATGGGATGCGGTGACTGAGTGAAATGGGATGCGGTGACTGAGTGAAATGGGATGCGGTGACTGTAGGAAATGGGATGCGGTGACTGTAGGAAATGGGATGCGGTGACTGAGGGAATTGGAATGCGGTGTCTGTGTGGAATAGGGTGCCGTGACTGAGGGTCATGGGATGCACTGTCTCAGTTGAATAGGATTCAATGTCTCCATTAAATAGGATGTCGTGACTGAGTCAAATCGGATGCTGTGACTGACTGAAATGGGATGAATTGGCTGAGTGAAAATGGATGCAGTGGCTGAGGGTAATGGGATGCAGTGACTGAAATGAGGGGGAGAGACTGAAATGGTCGGGAGTGACTGAGTGAAATGTGAGGGAGTGACTGACTGAAATGTGAGGGAGTGACTGAGTGAAATGGGATGCCGTGACTGAGTGAAATGGGATGCGGTGACTGAGGGGAATAGGGTGCGGTGACTGAGGGAAATGGATGCACTGTCTCAGTTGAATAGGATTCACTGTCTCAGTTAAATGGGATGCAGTGACTGAGTGAAATGGGATGCAGTGCCTGAGTGAAATGTGATGCAGTGACTGAGGGAAATGCGATGCAGTGACTGAGGAAAGGAGATGCAGTGACCGTGGGAAATGGGTTGCAGTGACTGAGGGTCATGGGATGCAGTGACTGAGGGTCATGGGATGCAGTGACTGAGGGTCATGGGATGCAGTGACTGAGTGAAATGGGATGCAGTGACTGAGTGAAATTGGATGCTGTGACTGACAAAAGGAGATGCAGTGACTATGGGAAATGGGATGCAGTGACTGAGTGAAATGGGATGCAGTGACTGAGGGTCGTGCGATGCAGTGACTGAGGGTCGTGCGATGCAGTGACTGAGGGTCGTGCGATGCAGTGACTGAGGGGCGTGCGATGCAGTGACTGAGGGTCGTGCGATGCAGTGACTGAGGAAAGGAGATGCAGTGACTATGGGAAATGTGATGCAGTGACTGCGTGAAATGTGATGCAGTCACTGAGTGATATGGGATGCAGCGACTGAGTGATATGGGATGCAGTGACTGAGTGAACTGGGATGCAGTGACTGAGGGTAATGGGATTCAGTGACTGAGGGTAATGGGAATCAGTGACTGAGGGTAATGGGATGCAGTGACTGAGGGTAATGGGATGCAGTGACTGAGCGTCATGGGATGCAGTGACTGAGCGTCATGGGATGCAGTGACTGAGGGTCATGGGATGCAGTGACTGAGTGAAATGCGATGCAGTGACTGAGGGAAGGGAGATGCAGTGACAGTGCGAAATGCGTTTCAGTGACTGAGGGAAATGGGATGCAGTGACTGACTGAAATGGGATGCAGTGACTGAGGGAAAGGAGATGCAGTGAATGTGGGAAATGGGATGCAGTGACTGAGATGAATGGGATGCAGTGACTGATGGAAATGGGATGCTGTGACTGAGAGTAATGGGTTGCAGTCACTGACTGAAATGGGATGCAGTGACTGAGTGAAATGAGCTGCAGTGACTGAGTGAAATGAGCTGCAGTGAATGAGTGAAATGGGATGCAGTGGCTGTGCGAAATGGGATGCAGTGACTGAGGGAAAGGAGATGCAGTGTCTGTTTGAAATGGGATCCTGTGACTGAAGTTCATGGGATGCAGTGACAGGGTAATGGGATGCAGTGACTGAGGGTAATGAGATGCAATGACTGAGTGAAATGGATGCACTGTCTGAGTTAAATGGGATTCACTGTGTCCGTTAAAAGGGATGCAGTGACTGAGTGAAATGGGATGCAGTGACTGAGGGCAATGGGATGCAGTGGCTGAGTGAAATGGGATGCAGTGGCTGAGTGAAATGGGATGCTGTGACTGATGTAAATGGGATGCAGTGACTGAGGGTAATGTGATGCAGTGCCTGAGGTTCATGGGAAGCAGTGCCTGAGGTTCATGGGAAGCAGTGACTGAGGGTCATGTGATGCAGTGAGTGAGGGCCATGGGAAGCGGTGACTGAGGGAAATGGTATGCAGTGACTGTGGGGAATAGGGTGCGGTGACTAAGGGAAATGGATGCACTGTCTGAGTTGAATAGGATTCACTGTCTCAGTTAAATAGGATGTAGTGACTGAGTCAAATGGGATGCAGTGACTGAGTGAAATGGGATGCAGTGGCTGTGTGAAATGGGACGCGGTGACTGATGGTAATGGGATGCGGTGACTGAGGGAAATGGGATGCGGTGACTGAGGGAAATGGGATGCGGTGACTGAGGGAAATGGGATGCGGTGACTGAGTGAAATGGGATGCGGTGACTGAGGGAAATGAGATGCAGTGACTGAAGGAAAGTAGATGCAGTTACTGAGGGTAACTAGATGTAGTGACTGAGTCAAATGGGATGCAGTGACTGAGTGAAATGGGATGCAGTGGCTGTGTGAAATGGGATGCAGTGACTGAGGGAAATGGGATGCAGTGACTGAGGGAAATGGGATGCAGTGACTGAGGGAAATGCGATGCAGTGACTGAGGGAAATGCGATGCAGTGACTGAGGGAAATGGGATGCGGTGACTGAGGGAAATGGGATGTGGTGACTGAGTGAAATGGGATGCGGTGACTGAGGGAAATGAGATGCAGTGACTGAAGGAAAGTAGATGCAGTTACTGAGGGTAACTAGATGCAGTGACTGTGGGAAATGGAATGCTGTGACTGAGGGTAATGGGATGCACCGTCTCAGTTCAATGAGATTCACTGTCTCAGTTAAATGAGATTCACTGTCTCAGTTAAATGGGATGCAGTGACTGAGTGAAATGGGATGCTGTGACTGAGTGAAATGGGATGCTGAGACTGAGGGAAAGGAGAAGCAGTGACTGTGGGAAATGGGTTGCAGTGACTGCGTGAAATGGGATGCAGTGACTGCGTGAAATGGGACGCAGTGACTGAGAGAAATGGGACGCAGTGACTGAGGGAAATGGGATGCAGTGACTGTCTGAAATGGGAGGTAGTGACTGAGTGAAATGGGACGCACTGAGTGAGTGAAATGAGACGCAGTGACTGAGTGAAATGGGATGCAGTGACCGAGTAAAATAGGATGCAGTGACTGAGGGCAATGGGATGCAGTGACTGAGGGTAATGGGATGCAGTGACTGAGTGAAATGGGATGCAGTGACTGAGTGAAATGGGATGCAGTGACTGATGGAAATAAGATGCAGTGACTGAGGGAAATGAGATGCAGTGACTGACTGAAATTGGAAGGAGTGACTGAAATGGCAGGGAGTGACTGACCTAAATCGGAGGGAGTGACAGAGTGTAATGGGATGCAGTGACTGAGTGAAATGGGATGCAGTGACTGAGTGAAATGGCATGCAGGCACTGAGTGAAATGGGATGCTGGGGCTGAGGGTAATGTGATGCAGTGACTGAGGGTAATGTGATGCAGTGACTGAGGAAAGGAGATGCAATGACCATGGGAAATGGGTTGCAGTGACTGAGGGAAATGTGATGCAGTGACTGAGTGATATCGGATGCAGTGACTGAGTGAAATGCGATGCAGTGAATGAGTGAAATGGGATGCTGTGACTGAGAGTAATGGGTTGCAGTCACTGACTGAAATGGGATGCTGTGACTGAGTGAAATGAGCTGCAGTGACTGAGTGAAATGAGCTGCAGTGAATGAGTGAAATGGGATGCAGTGGCTGTGCGAAATGGGATGCAGTGGCTGTGTGAAATGGGATGCAGTGACTGAGGGAAAGGAGATGCAGTGTCTGTTTGAAATGGGATCCTGTGACTGAAGTTCATGGGATGCAGTGACAGGGTAATGGGATGCAGTGATTGAGGGTAATGAGATGCAATGACTGAGTGAAATGGATGCACTGTCTGAGTTAAATGGGATTCACTGTGTCCGTTAAAAGGGATGCAGTGACTGAGGGCAATGGGATGCAGTGACTGAGGGCAATGGGATGCAGTGGCTTTGTGAACTGAGATGCAGTGACTGCGGGAAAGGAGATGCAGTGTCTGTTTGAAATGGGCTGCAGTGACTGAGGGCAATGGGATGCAGTGACTGTGGGAAATGGGTGCAGTGACTGAGGGTAATGTGATACAGTGACTGAGGGTAACGCGATGCAGTGACTGTGGGTAATGGGATGCAGTGAATGAGGGATAGGAGATGCAGTGACTGTGGGAAATGGGATGCAGTGACTGTGGGAAATGGGATGCAGTGACTGAGGGCAATGGGATGCAGTGACTGAGGGCAATGAAATGCAGTGACTGAGGGCAATGGGATGCAGTGGCTGTGTGAAATGGGATGCAGTGGCTGTGTAAAACGGGATGCAGTGACTGAGTGAAATGGGATGCAGTGACTGAGTGAAATGGGATGCAGTGACTGATGGAAATAAGATGCAGTGACTGAGGGTAATGAGATGCAGTGACTGACTGAAATTGGAAGGAGAGACTGAAATGGGAGGGAGTGACAGAGTGTAATGGGAGGGAGTGACAGAGTGTAATGGGAGGGAGTGACAGAGTGAAATGGGATGCAGTGACTGAGTGAAATGGGATGCAGTGACTGAGTGAAATGGGATGCAGTGACTGAGTGAAATGGCATGCAGGCACTGAGTGAAATGGGATGCTGGGGCAGAGGGTAATGTGATGCAGTGACTGAGGGTAATGTGATGCAGTGACTGAGGAAAGGAGATGCAGTGACCATGGGAAATGGGTTGCAGTGACTGAGTGAAATGTGATGCAGTGACTGAGTGATATGGGATGCAGTGACTGAGGGTAATGGGATGCAGTGACTGAGTGAAATGGGATGCAGTGACTGAGGGTCATGGGATGCAGTGACTGAGGGTCATGGGATGCAGTGACTGAGTGAAATGGGATGCAGTGACTGAGTGAAATACGATGCAGTGACGGAGGGAATGGTGATGCAGTGACAGTGCGAAATGGGTTGCAGTGAATGAGGGAAATGCGATGCAGTGACTCACTGAAATTGGAGGGAGTGACTGAAATGGGAGGGAGTGACTGACTGAAATGAGATGCAGTGACTGAGTGAAATGGGATGCAGTGACTGAGTGAAATTGGATGCTGTGACTGACGAAAGGAGATGCAGTGACTATGGGAAATGGGATGCAGTGACTGAGTGAAATGGGATGCAGTGACTGAGTGAAATGGGATGCAGTCACTGAGGGTCATGCGATGCAGTGACTGAGGGTCATGCGATGCAGTGACTGAGGGTCATGCGATGCAGTGACTGAGGGTCGTGCGATGCAGTGACTGAGGGTCGTGCGATGCAGTGACTGAGGGTCGTGCGATGCAGTGACTGAGGGTCATTGCGATGCAGTGACTGAGGCTCATGCGATGCAGTGACTGAGGGTCATGCTATGCAGTGACTAAGTGAAATGGGATGCAGTGACTAAGTGAAATGGGATGCAGTGACTGTGTGAAATAGGATGCTGTGGCTTTGTGAACTGAGGAAAGGAGATGCAGTGACTATGGGAAATGGGTTGCAGTGACTGATTGAAATGGGTTGCAGTGACTGAGGGTAATGGGATGCAGTGACTGAGGGTAATGGGATGCAGTGACTGAGGGTAATGGAATGCAGTGACTGAGTGAAATGGGATGCCGTGACTGAGTGAAATGGGATGCTGTGACTGAGCGTCATGGGATACAGTGACTGAGGGTCATGGGATGCAGTGACTGAGTGGAATGTGATGCAGTGACTGAGGGAAGGGAGATGCAGTGACAGTGCGAAATGGGTTTCAGTGACTGAGGGAAATGGGATGCAGTGACTGACTGAAATGGGATGCTCTGACTGAGGGAAAGGAGTTGCAGTGAATGTGGGAAATGGGATGCAGTGACTGAGTGAAATGGGATGCAGTGACTGAGTGAAATGGGATGCAGTGACTGAGTGAAATGAGCTGCAGTGAATGAGTGAAATGGGATGCAGTGGCTGTGCGAAATGGGATGCAGTGGCTGTGTGAAATGGGATGCAGTGACTGAGGGAAAGGAGATGCAGTGTCTGTTTGAAATGGGATCCTGTGACTGCAGTTCATGGGATGCAGTGACAGGGTAATGGGATGCAGTGACTGAGGGTAATGGGATGCAATGACTGAGTGAAATGGATGCACTGTCTGAGTTAAATGGGATTCACTGTGTCCGTTAAATGGGATGCAGTGACTGAGTGAAATGGGATGCAGTGACTGAGGGCAATGGGATGCAGTGACTGAGGGCAATGGGATGCAGTGGTTTTGTGAACTGAGATGCAGTGACCGCGGGAAAGGAGATGCAGTGTCTGTTTGAAATGGGCTGCAGTGACTGAGGGCAATGGGATGCAGTGACTGAGGGCAATGGGATGCAGTGACTGAGGGCAATGGGATGCAGTGACTGTGGGAAATGGGATGCAGTGACTGTGGGAAATGGGATGCAGTGACTGTGGGAAATGGGATATAGTGACTGTGGGAAATGGGTGCAGTGACTGTGGGAAATGGGTGCAGTGACTGAGGGTAATGTGATACAGTGACTGAGGGTAACGCGATGCAGTGACTGTGGGTAATGGGATGCAGTGAATGAGGGATAGGAGATGCAGTGAATGAGGGATAGGAGATGCAGTGACTGTGGGAAATGGGATGCAGTGACTGAGGGCAATGGGATGCAGTGACTGAGGGAAATGGGATGCGGTGACTGAGCGAAATGACATGCGGTGACTGAGGGGAATGGAATACGGTGACTGTGGGAAATAGGGTGCGGTGACTGAGGGAAATGGATGCACTCTCTCAGTTGAATAGGATTCACTGTCTCCATGAAATAGGATGCAGTGGCTGAGTGAAATGGGATGCAGTGGCTGAGTGAAATGGGATGCAGTGACTGAGTGAAATGGGATGCAGTGACTGATGGAAATAAGATGCAGTGACTGAGGGAAATGAGATGCAGTGACTGACTGAAATTGGAAGGAGTGTCTGAAATGGGAGGGAGTGACTGACCTAAATGGGAGGGAGTGACAGAGTGTAATGGGATGCATTGACTGAGTGAAATGGGATGCAGTGACTGAGGAAAGGAGATGCTGTGACTATGGGAAATTGGGATGCAGTGACTGAGTGTACTGGGGTGCAGAGACTGAAAGACATGTGATGCACTGACTGCGTGAAATGTGATGTAGTGACTGAGAGAAATGGGACGCATTGACTGAGGGAAATGGGAGGGAGTCACTGAAATGGGACTGAGTGACTGACTGAAATGGGAGGCAGTGACTGAGTGAAATGGGGTGCAGTGACTGAGTGAAATGTGATGCAGTGACTGAGTGAAATGTGAAGCGGTGACTGAGTGAAATGGGATGCGGTGACTGAGTGAAATGGGATGCGGTGACTGAGTGAAATGGGATGCGGTGACTGTCGGAAATGGGATGCGGTGACTGTAGGAAATGGGATGCGGTGACTGAGGGAATTGGAATGCGGTGTCTGTGTGGAATAGGGTGCCGTGACTGAGGGTCATGGGATGCACTGTCTCAGTTGAATAGGATTCAATGTCTCCATTAAATAGGATGTCGTGACTGAGTCAAATCGGATGCTGTGACTGACTGAAATGGGATGAATTGGCTGAGTGAAAATGGATGCAGTGGCTGAGGGTAATGGGATGCAGTGACTGAAATGAGGGGGAGAGACTGAAATGGTAGGGAGTGACTGAGTGAAATGTGAGGGAGTGACTGACTGAAATGTGAGGGAGTGACTGAGTGAAATGGGATGCCGTGACTGAGTGAAATGGGATGCAGTGACTGAGGGAAATGCGATGCAGTGACTGAGTGAAATGTGATGCAGTGACTGAGGGAAATGCGATGCAGTGACTGAGGAAAGGAGATGCAGTGACCGTGGGAAATGGGTTGCAGTGACTGAGGGTCATGGGATGCAGTGACTGAGGGTCATGGGATGCAGTGACTGAGGGTCATGGGATGCAGTGACTGAGTGAAATGGGATGCAGTGACTGAGTGAAATTGGATGCTGTGACTGACAAAAGGAGATGCAGTGACTATGGGAAATGGGATGCAGTGACTGAGTGAAATGGGATGCAGTGACTGAGGGTCGTGCGATGCAGTGACTGAGGGTCGTGCGATGCAGTGACTGAGGGGCGTGCGATGCAGTGACTGAGGGGCGTGCGATGCAGTGACTGAGGGGCGTGCGATGCAGTGACTGAGGGTCGTGCGATGCAGTGACTGAGGAAAGGAGATGCAGTGACTATGGGAAATGTGATGCAGTGACTGCGTGAAATGTGATGCAGTCACTGAGTGATATGGGATGCAGCGACTGAGTGATATGGGATGCAGTGACTGAGTGAACTGGGATGCAGTGACTGAGGGTAATGGGATTCAGTGACTGAGGGTAATGGGAATCAGTGACTGAGGGTAATGGGATGCAGTGACTGAGGGTAATGGGATGCAGTGACTGAGCGTCATGGGATGCAGTGACTGAACGTCATGGGATGCAGTGACTGAGGGTCATGGGATGCAGTGACTGAGTGAAATGCGATGCAGTGACTGAGGGAAGGGAGATGCAGTGACAGTGCGAAATGCGTTTCAGTGACTGAGGGAAATGGGATGCAGTGACTGACTGAAATGGGATGCAGTGACTGAGGGAAAGGAGATGCAGTGAATGTGGGAAATGGGATGCAGTGACTGAGATGAATGGGATGCAGTGACTGATGGAAATGGGATGCTGTGACTGAGAGTAATGGGTTGCAGTCACTGACTGAAATGGGATGCAGTGACTGAGTGAAATGAGCTGCAGTGACTGAGTGAAATGAGCTGCAGTGAATGAGTGAAATGGGATGCAGTGGCTGTGCGAAATGGGATGCAGTGACTGAGGGAAAGGAGATGCAGTGTCTGTTTGAAATGGGATCCTGTGACTGAAGTTCATGGGATGCAGTGACAGGGTAATGGGATGCAGTGACTGAGGGTAATGAGATGCAATGACTGAGTGAAATGGATGCACTGTCTGAGTTAAATGGGATTCACTGTGTCCGTTAAAAGGGATGCAGTGACTGAGTGAAATGGGATGCAGTGACTGAGGGCAATGGGATGCAGTGGCTGAGTGAAATGGGATGCAGTGGCTGAGTGAAATGGGATGCTGTGACTGATGGAAATGGGATGCAGTGACTGAGGGTAATGTGATGCAGTGACTGAGGTTCATGGGAAGCAGTGCCTGAGGTTCATGGGAAGCAGTGACTGAGGGTCATGTGATGCAGTGAGTGAGGGCCATGGGAAGCGGTGACTGAGGGAAATGGTATGCAGTGACTGTGGGGAATAGGGTGCGGTGACTAAGGGAAATGGATGCACTGTCTGAGTTGAATAGGATTCACTGTCTCAGTTAAATAGGATGTAGTGACTGAGTCAAATGGGATGCAGTGACTGAGTGAAATGGGATGCAGTGGCTGTGTGAAATGGGATGCAGTGACTGAGTGAAATGGCATGCAGGCACTGAGTGAAATGGGATGCTGGGGCAGAGGGTAATGTGATGCAGTGACTGAGGGTAATGTGATGCAGTGACTGAGGAAAGGAGATGCAGTGACCATGGGAAATGGGTTGCAGTGACTGAGTGAAATGTGATGCAGTGACTGAGTGATATGGGATGCAGTGACTGAGTGAAATGCGATGCAGTGAATGAGTGAAATGGGATGCAGTGACTGAGGGTAATGGGATGCAGTGACTGAGTGAAATGGGATGCAGTGACTGAGGGTCATGGGATGCAGTGACTGAGGGTCATGGGATGCAGTGACTGAGGGTCATGGGATGCAGTGACTGAGTGAAATGGGATGCAGTGACTGAGTGAAATACGATGCAGTGACGGAGGGAATGGTGATGCAGTGACAGTGCGAAATGGGTTGCAGTGAATGAGGGAAATGCGATGCAGTGACTCACTGAAATTGGAGGGAGTGACTGAAATGGGAGGGAGTGACTGACTGAAATGAGATGCAGTGACTGAGTGAAATGGGATGCAGTGACTGAGTGAAATTGGATGCTGTGACTGACGAAAGGAGATGCAGTGACTATGGGAAATGGGATGCAGTGACTGAGTGAAATGGGATGCAGTGACTGAGTGAAATGGGATGCAGTCACTGAGGGTCATGCGATGCAGTGACTGAGGGTCATGCGATGCAGTGACTGAGGGTCGTGCGATGCAGTGACTGAGGGTCGTGCGATGCAGTGACTGAGGGTCGTGCGATGCAGTGACTGAGGGTCATTGCGATGCAGTGACTGAGGCTCATGCGCTGCAGTGACTGAGGGTCATGCTATGCAGTGACTAAGTGAAATGGGATGCAGTGACTAAGTGAAATGGGATGCAGTGACTGTGTGAAATAGGATGCTGTGGCTTTGTGAACTGAGGAAAGGAGATGCAGTGACTATGGGAAATGGGTTGCAGTGACTGATTGAAATGGGTTGCAGTGACTGAGGGTAATGGGATGCAGTGACTGAGGGTAATGGGATGCAGTGACTGAGGGTAATGGGATGCAGTGACTGAGGGTAATGGAATGCAGTGACTGAGTGAAATGGGATGCCGTGACTGAGTGAAATGGGATGCTGTGACTGAGCGTCATGGGATACAGTGACTGAGGGTCATGGGATGCAGTGACTGAGTGGAATGTGATGCAGTGACTGAGGGAAGGGAGATGCAGTGACAGTGCGAAATGGGTTTCAGTGACTGAGGGAAATGGGATGCAGTGACTGACTGAAATGGGATGCTCTGACTGAGGGAAAGGAGTTGCAGTGAATGTGGGAAATGGGATGCAGTGACTGAGTGAAATGGGATGCAGTGACTGAGTGAAATGGGATGCAGTGACTGAGTGAAATGAGCTGCAGTGAATGAGTGAAATGGGATGCAGTGGCTGTGCGAAATGGGATGCAGTGGCTGTGTGAAATGGGATGCCGTGACTGAGGGAAAGGAGATGCAGTGTCTGTTTGAAATGGGATCCTGTGACTGCAGTTCATGGGATGCAGTGACAGGGTAATGGGATGCAGTGACTGAGGGTAATGGGATGCAATGACTGAGTGAAATGGATGCACTGTCTGAGTTAAATGGGATTCACTGTGTCCGTTAAATGGGATGCAGTGACTGAGTGAAATGGGATGCAGTGACTGAGGGCAATGGGATGCAGTGACTGAGGGCAATGGGATGCAGTGGCTTTGTGAACTGAGATGCAGTGACCGCGGGAAAGGAGATGCAGTGTCTGTTTGAAATGGGCTGCAGTGACTGAGGGCAATGGGATGCAGTGACTGAGGGCAATGGGATGCAGTGACTGAGGGCAATGGGATGCAGTGACTGTGGGAAATGGGATGCAGTGACTGTGGGAAATGGGATGCAGTGACTGAGGGAAATGAGATGCAGTGACTGAGGGAAATGGGATGCATTGACTGAGGGAAATGGGATGCATTGACTGAGGGAAATGAGATGCATTGACTGAGGGAAATGAGATGCATTGACTGAGGGAAATGAGATGCATTGACTGAGGGAAATGAGATGCAGTGACTGAGGGAAAGGAGATGAAGTGACTGTGGGAAATGGAATGCTGTGACTGAGGGTAATGGGATGCACCGTCTCAATTCAATGAGATTCACTGTCTCAGGTAAATGGGATTCAGTGACTGAGGGAAATGGGATGCGCTGACTGAGTGAAATGGGATGCGGTGACTGAGGGAAAGGAGACGCAGTGACTGTGGGAAATGGGTTGCAGTGACTGAGGAAAATGGGAGGCAGTGATTGAGTGAAATGGGATGCAGTGACTGAGTGATGTGGGATGCAGTGGCTGAGTGAAATGGGATGCCGTGGCTGAGTGAAATGGGATGCAGTGGCTGAGTGAAATGGGATGCAGTGACTGAGTGAAATGGGATGCAGTGAGTGTGGGAAATGGGATGCAGTGAGTGTGGGAAATGGGATGCTGTGAATGAGTGAAGTGAGATGCAGTGACTGTGGGAAATGGGATGCAGTGAATGAGTGAAGTGAGGTGCAGTGACTGATGGAGATTGAATGCAGTGTCTGATGCTAATGGGATGCACTGACTGAGTGAAATGGGATGCACTGACTGAGGGAAATGGGATGCAGTGACTGAGGGAAATGGGATGCAGTGACTGAGTGAAATGGGATGCAGTGACTGAGTGAAATGGGATGCAGTGACTGAGGGAAATGGGATGCACTGACTGAGGGAAATGGGATGCACTGACTGAGGGAAATGGGATGCAGTGACTGAGGGAAATGGGATGCAGTGACTGAGGGAAATGGGATACAGTGACTGATGGAATTGGGATGCAGTGAGAGAGTGAAATTGGATGCAATGACTGTGGAAATGGGATGTAGTGACTGAGAGAAATGTGATGCAATGACCGAGTGAAATGGGATGCCGTGACTGTGTGGCATTGGGTGTGGTGATTGATGGAAATACATTCACTGTCTCAGTTGAATAGGATTCACTGTCTCCGTTAAATGGGATGCAGTGACTGAGTGAAATGGGATCCCGTGACTGAGGGAAATGGGATGCAGTGACAGATGGAAATTAAATGCAGTGAGAGAGTGAAATTGGATACAATGACTGTTGGAAATAGGATGCAGTGTCTGAGAGAAATGGGATGCAGTGACTGAGGGAAATGGGATGCAGTGACTGAGGGAAATGGGATGCAGTGACTGAGTGAAATGGGATGCAGTGACTGAGTGAAATGGGGCGCAGTGACTGAGGGAAATGGGATGCAGTACCTCACGGAACTTGAATGCAGCATCAGATGAGAAACAGGATGCCGTGACTCTGTGAAATGGGATGCAACGACTGCTTGAAATGGGATGCAGTGAATGAGTGAAGTGAGATGCAGTGACTGATGGAAAGGAGATGCAGTGACTGATGGAAAGGAGATGCAGTGACTGAGTGAAATGTGATGCCATGACTGAGTGAAATGTGATGCCGTGACGGAGTGAAATGTGATGCAGTGACGGAGTGAAATGTGATGCCGTGACTGTGTGAAATGTGATGCAGTGACTGCGTGAAATGTGATGCAGTGACTGCATGAAATGTGATGCAGTGACTGCGTGAAATGGGATGCAGTGTCTGCGTGAAATGGGATGCAGTGACTCCATGAAATGGGATGCAGTGACTGAGGGAAATGGGACACCGTGACTGAGTGAAATGGGATGCAGTGACTGAGGGAAAGGAGAGGCAGTGACTGATGGAAATGGGATGCCGTGACTGATGGAAATGGGATGCCGTGACTGATGGAAATGGGATGCCGTGACTGATGGAAATGGGATGCCGTGACTGAGTGAAATGGGATGCAGTGACTGAGTGAAATGGGATGCAGTGACTGAGTGAAATGGGATGCAGTGACAGATGGAAATTGAATGCAGTGAGAGATAGTGAAATTGGATGCAATGACTGTGGGAAATGGGATGTAGTGACTGAGAGAAATGGGATGCTGTGACTGAGTGAAATTGGATGCCGTGACTTTGTGGAATTGGGTGTGGTGATTGATGGAAATACATTCACTGTCTCAGTTGAATAGGATTCACTGTCTCCGTTAAATGGGATGCAGTGACTGAGTGAAATGGGTTGCAGTGACTGAGGGAAATGGGATGCCGTGACTGAGGGAAATGTGATGCCGTGACTGAGGGAAATGTGATGCCGTGACTGCGTGAAATGTGATGCCGTGACTGCGTGAAATGTGATGCAGTTACTGCGTGAAATGGTATGCAGTGACTGCGTGAAATGGTATGCAGTGACTGCGTGAAATGGTATGCAGTGACAGCATGAAATGGGATGCAGTGACTGAGGGAAATGGGATGCAGTTACTGAGGGAAATGGGATGCAGTGACTGAGGGAAATGGGATGCAGTGACTGAGTGAAATGGGATGCAGTGACTGAGGGAAATGGGATGCACTGACTGAGGGAAATGTGATGCCGTGACTGCGTGAAATGTGATGCCGTGACTGCGTGAAATGTGATGCAGTTACTGCGCGAAATGTGATGCAATGACTGCCTGAAATGTGATGCAGTGACTGCGTGAAATGGTATGCAGTGACTGCGTGAAATGGTATGCAGTGACTGCGTGAAATGGTATGCAGTGACTGCATGAAATGGTATGCAGTGACTGCATGAAATGGGATGCAGTGACTGAGGGAAATGGGATGCAGTGACTGAGTGAAATAGGATGCCCTGACTGAGTGAAATGCGATGCAGTGACTGACGGAAATTGAATGCACTGACGGATGGAAATTGAATGCAATGAGAGAGTGAAATTGGCTGCAATGACTGTGGGAAATGGGTTGTAGTGACTGAGAGAAATGGGATGCAGTGTCTGAGTGAAATGGGATACAGTGACTGAGGGAAATTGGATGCAGTGACTGAGTGAAATGGGATGCAGTGACTGAGTGAATTGGGATGCAGTGACTGAGTGAAGTGGGATGCCATGACTGAGTGAAACGGGATGCACTAACAGAGTGGAATGCATTGCAGTGACTGATGGAAATTGAATGCAGTGACTGATGGAAATTGAATGCAGTGACGGAGTGAAATGGGATGCACTGACTGCGTGAAATGGGATGCAGTGACTGCGTGAAATGAGATGCAGTGACTGCGTGAAATGTGATGCAGTGACTGTGTGAAATGTGATGCTGTGACTGTGTGAAATGTGATGCAGTGACTGTGTGAAATGGGATGCAGTGACTGTGGGAAATGGGATGCAGTGACTGTGGGAAATGGGATGCAGTGACTGAGTGAATTGCGATGCAGTGACTGTGGGAAATGGGATGCAGTGAATGAGTGAAGTGAGATGCAGTGACTGATGGAAATTGAATGCAGTGTGTGATGCAAATGGGATGCAGTGGCTGAGTGAAATGGGATGCAGTGACTGTGGGAAATGGGTTGTAGTGACTGAGTGAATTGGGATGCAGTGACTGATTGAAATGGGATGCAGTGACTGAGTGAAATGGGATTCACTGACTGAGGGTCATGGGATGCAGTGACTGATGGAAATGGGATGCAGTGGCTGAGTGAAATGTGATGCAGTGGCTGAGTGAAATGTGATGCAGTGGCTGAGTGAAATGGGATGCAGTGGCTGAGTGAAATGGGATGCAGTGACTGAGGGAAATGGGATGCGCTGACTGAGTGAAATGGTAAGCTGTGACTGAGGGAAAGGAGACGCAGTGACTGTGGGAAATGGGTTGCAGTGACTGAGGAAAATGGGAGGCAGTGATTGAGTGAAATGGGATGCAGTCACTGAGTGAAATGTGATGCAGTGACTGAGTGAAATGGGATGCAGTGACTGAGGGAAATGGGATGCAGTGACTGAGTGAAATGGGTTTCAGTGACCGAGGGTCATGGGATGCGGTGACTGAGGGGAATAGGGTGCGGTGACTGAGGGAAATGGATGCACTGTCGCAGTTGAAGAGGATTCACTGTCTCCGTTAAATAGCATGTAGTGACTGAGTCAAATGGAATGCTGTGACTGAGTGAAATGGGATGCAATGACTGAGTGAATATGACGGAGTGGCTGAGTGAAATGGGATGCAGTGGCTGATTGAAATGGGATGCAGTGACTGAGGGAAATGGGATGCAGTGACTGTGGGAAATGGGTTGCAGTGACTGTGGGAAATGGGTTGCACTGAGTGAGGAAATGAGGCGCAGTAACTGAGGGAAAGGAGATGCAGTGACTGTGGGAAATGGGATGCAGTGACTGTGGGAAACGAGATGAAGTGACTGTGTGAAATGTGATGCTGTGACTGTGTGAAATGGGATGTAGTGACTGAGTGAAATGGGATGCAGTGACTGAGTGAAATGGGATGCAGTGACTGAGTGAAATGGGATGCAGTGACTGAGTGAAATGGGATGCAGTGACTGTGGGAAATGGGATGCAGTGACTGAGTGAAGTGAGATGCAGTGACTGATGCAAATGGGATGCAGTGTCTGATGCAAATGGGATGCAGTGACTGAGTGAAATGGGATGCAGTGACTGAGTGAAATGGGATGCAGTGACTGAGTGAAATGGGATGCAGTGACTGAGTGAAATGAGCTGCAATGACTGTGTGAAGTGGGATGCAGTGACTGATGGAGATTAAATGCAGTGTCTGATGCAAATGGGATGCACGGACTGAGGGAAATGGGATGCACTGACTGAGGGAAATGGGATGCACTGACTGAGGGAAATGGGATGCCCTGACTGAGGGAAATGGGATGCACTGACTGAGGGAAATAGGATGCAGTGACTTTTGGAAATGGGATGCAGTGAGTGATGGAAATGGGAGTCAGTGATTGAATGAAATGGGTGCAAGTGACCGTGGAGATGGGATGCAGTGACTTGGGGAAAGGAGATGCAGTGACTGTGGAAACGGGAAGCTGTGACTGAGGGTAACGGGTTGCAGTGGCAAAGTGAAATGGGACGCCGTGTCTCTGTGAAATGTGATGCGGAGACTGTGGGGAAATGGATGCAGTGACTGAATGAAATGGGATGCAGTGACTGAGTGAAATGTGATGCGTTGACTGATGGAAAGGAGATGCCGTCCCTGTGGGAAATGGCATGCAGTGACTGAGTGAAATGGGAAGCTGTGAATGAGTGAAATGGGATGCCGTGACTGAGGGTAATGTGATGCAGTGACTGAGGGTAATGTGATGCAGTGACTGAGGGTAATGTGATGCAGTGACTGAGGGTAATGTGATGCAGTGACTGAGGGTAGTGTGACGCAGTGACTGAGTGAAATGGGATGCAGTGACTGAGGGAAATGGGATGCACTGACTGAGGGAAATGTGATGCCGTGACTGCGTGAAATGTGATGCCGTGACTGCGTGAAATGTGATGCAGTTACTGCGTGAAATGTGATGCAATGACTGCCTGAAATGTGATGCAGTGACTGCGTGAAATGGTATGCAGTGACTGCGTGAAATGGTATGCAGTGACTGCGTGAAATGGTATGCAGTGACTGCATGAAATGGTATGCAGTGACTGCATGAAATGGGATGCAGTGACTGAGGGAAATGGGATGCAGTGACTGAGGGAAATGGGATGCAGTGACTGAGTGAAATAGGATGCCCTGACTGAGTGAAATGCGATGCAGTGACTGACGGAAATTGAATGCACTGACGGATGGAAATTGAATGCAATGAGAGAGTGAAATTGGCTGCAATGACTGTGGGAAATGGGTTGTAGTGACTGAGAGAAATGGGATGCAGTGTCTGAGTGAAATGGGATACAGTGACTGAGTGAATTGGGATGCAGTGACTGAGTGAAGTGGGATGCCATGACTGAGTGAAACAGGATGCACTAACAGAGTGGAATGCATTGCAGTGACTGATGGAAATTGAATGCAGTGACTGATGGAAATTGAATGCAGTGACGGAGTGAAATGGGATGCACTGACTGCGTGAAATGGGATGCAGTGACTGCGTGAAATGAGATGCAGTGACTGCGTGAAATGTGATGCAGTGACTGAGGGAAATGGGATGCAGTGACTGTGTGAAATGTGATGCTGTGACTGTGTGAAATGTGATGCAGTGACTGTGTGAAATGGGATGCAGTGACTGTGGGAAATGGGATGCAGTGACTGTGGGAAATGGGATGCAGTGACTGAGTGAAATGCGATGCAGTGACTGTGGGAAATGGGATGCAGTGAATGAGTGAAGTGAGATGCAGTGACTGATGGAAATTGAATGCAGTGTGTGATGCAAATGGGATGCAGTGGCTGAGTGAAATGGGATGCAGTGACTGTGGGAAATGGGTTGTAGTGACTGAGTGAATTGGGATGCAGTGACTGAGTGAATGGGATGCAGTGACTGTGGGAAATGGGTTGTAGTGACTGAGTGAATGGGATGCAGTGACTGATTGAAATGGGATGCAGTGACTGAGTGAAATGGGATTCACTGACTGAGGGTCATGGGATGCAGTGACTGATGGAAATGGGATGCAGTGGCTGAGTGAAATGGGATGCAGTGGCTGAGTGAAATGGGATGCAGTGACTGAGGGAAATGGGATGCGCTGACTGAGTGAAATGGTAAGCTGTGACTGAGGGAAAGGAGACGCAGTGACTGTGGGAAATGGGTTGCAGTGACTGAGGAAAATGGGAGGCAGTGATTGAGTGAAATGGGATGCAGTCACTGAGTGAAATGTGATGCAGTGACTGAGTGAAATGGGATGCAGTGACTGAGGGAAATGGGATGCAGTGACTGAGTGAAATGGGTTTCAGTGACCGAGGGTCATGGGATGCGGTGACTGAGGGGAATAGGGTGCGGTGACTGAGGGAAATGGATGCACTGTCGCAGTTGAAGAGGATTCACTGTCTCCGTTAAATAGCATGTAGTGACTGAGTCAAATGGAATGCTGTGACTGAGTGAAATGGGATGCAATGACTGAGTGAATATGACGGAGTGGCTGAGTGAAATGGGATGCAGTGGCTGATTGAAATGGGATGCAGTGACTGAGGGAAATGGGATGCAGTGACTGTGGGAAATGGGTTGCAGTGACTGTGGGAAATGGGTTGCACTGAGTGAGGAAATGGGATGCAGTGACTGTGGGAAACGAGATGAAGTGACTGTGTGAAATGTGATGCTGTGACTGTGTGAAATGGGGTGTAGCGACTGAGTGAAATGGGATGCAGTGACTGAGTGAAATGGGATGCAGTGACTGTGGGAAATGGGATGCAGTGACTGAGTGAAGTGAGATGCAGTGACTGATGCAAATGGGATGCAGTGTCTGATGCAAATGGGATGCAGTGACTGAGTGAAATGGGATGCAGTGACTGAGTGAAATGGGATGCAGTGACTGAGTGAAATGAGCTGCAATGACTGTGTGAAGTGGGATGCAGTGACTGATGGAGATTAAATGCAGTGTCTGATGCAAATGGGATGCACGGACTGAGTGAAATGGGATGCACTGACTGAGGGAAATGGGATGCACTGACTGAGGGAAATGGGATGCACTGACTGAGGGAAATGGGATGCACTGACTGAGGGAAATGGGATGCAGTTACTGAGGGAAATAGGATGCAGTGACTTTTGGAAATGGGATGCAGTGAGTGATGGAAATGGGAGTCAGTGATTGAATGAAATGGGTGCAAGTGACCGTGGAGATGGGATGCAGTGACTTGGGGAAAGGAGATGCAGTGACTGTGGAAACGGGAAGCTGTGACTGAGGGTAACGGGTTGCAGTGGCGAAGTGAAATGGGACGCCGTGTCTCTGTGAAATGTGATGCGGAGACTGTGGGGAAATGGATGCAGTGACTGAATGAAATGGGATGCAGTGACTGAGTGAAATGTGATGCGTTGACTGATGGAAAGGAGATGCCGTCCCTGTGGGAAATGGCATGCAGTGACTGAGTGAAATGGGAAGCTGTGATTGAGTGAAATGGGATGCCGTGACTGAGGGTAATGTGATGCAGTGACTGAGGGTAATGTGATGCAGTGACTGAGGGTAATGTGATGCAGTGACTGAGGGTAATGTGATGCAGTGACTGAGGGTAGTGTGACGCAGTGACTGAGTGAAATGGGGTGCAGTGACTGAGTGAAATGGGATGCGTGACTGAGTGAAATGGGATGCGGTGACTGAGGGAAATGGGATGCGGTGACTGAGGGAAATGGAATGCGGTGACTGTCGGGAATCGGGTGCGGTGACTTATGGAAATGGATGCACTGTCTCAGTTGAACAGGATTCAACGTCTCCGTTAAATAGGATGCAGTGACTGAGTCAAATGGGATGCAGTGACTGAGGGTAATGGGATGCACTGACTGAGGGAAAGGAGATGCAGTGACTCTGGGAAATGGAATGCTGTGACTGAGGGTAATGGGATGCACCGTTTCAGTTCAATGAGATTCACTGTCTCAGTGAATTGGGATGCTGTGACTGAGGGAAAGCAGATGCAGTGACTGTGGGAAATTGGTTGCAGTGACTGAGGGAAATGGGACGCAGTGACTGAGGAAAATGGGATGCAGTGACTGAGTGAAATGGGATGCAGTGGCTGACGGTAATGGGATGCAGTGGCTGACGGGAATGGGATGCAGTGACTGAGTGTAATGGGGTGCAGTGGCTGTGTGAAATGGGATGTAGTGACTGAGTGAAATGGGACGCCCAAACTGATGGAAATGGGATGCACTGACTGAGTGAAATGGGACGCAGTGACTGAGGGAAATAGGAAGCAGTGACTGACTGTAATGGGATGCCGTGACTGTGGGGAATTGGGTGTGGTGATGATCGAAATGGATTCACTGTTGCAGTTGAATAGGATTCACTGTCTCCGTTAGAAGGGATGCAGTAACTGAGTGAAATGGGATGCAGTGACTGAGTGTAATGTGATGCAGTGACTGAAGGAAATGGGATGCAGTGACTGATGGAAATGGGATGCAGTGCCTGAGTGATATGGGATGCTGAGACTGAGTGAAGTGGGACGCCGTGACTGAGTGAAGTGGGACGCCGTGACTGAGTGAAGTGGGACGCCGTGACTGAGTGAAGTGGGACGCCGTGACTGAGTGAAGTGGGACGCCGTGACTGAGTGAAGTAGGACGCCGTGACTGAGTGAAATGGGACGCCGTGACTGAGTGTAATGGGATGCAGTGACTGAGGGAAATAGGATGCAGTGACTGAGTGAAATGAGCTGCAATGACTGTGTGAAGTGGGATGCAGTGACTGATGGAGATTAAATGCAGTGTCTGATGCAAATGGGATGCACGGACTGAGGGAAATGGGATGCACTGACTGAGGGAAATGGGATGCACTGACTGAGGGAAATGGGATGCACTGACTGATGGAAATGGGATGCAGTGACTGAGGGAAATGGGATGCAGTTACTGAGGGAAATAGGATGCAGTGACTTTTGGAAATGGGATGCAGTGAGTGATGGAAATGGGAGTCAGTGATTGAATGAAATGGGTGCAAGTGACCGTGGAGATGGGATGCAGTGACTTGGGGAAAGGAGATGCAGTGACTGTGGAAACGGGAAGCTGTGACTGAGGGTAACGGGTTGCAGTGGCGAAGTGAAATGTGACGCCGTGTCTCTGTGAAATGTGATGCGGAGACTGTGGGGAAATGGATTCTGTGACTGAATGAAATGGGATGCAGTGACTGAGTGAAATGGGATGCAGTGACTGAGGGTAATGGGACGCAGTGACTGAGTGAAATAGGATGCACTGTCTCAGTTGAATAGGATTCACTGTCTCCGTTAAATAGCATGTAGTGACTGAGTCAAATGGAATGCTGTGACTGAGTGAAATGGGACGCAGCGGCTGAGTGAAATGGGAAGCAGTGGCTGATTGAAATGGGATGCAGTGGCTGAGGGAAATGGGATGCAGTGGCTGAGGGAAATGGGATGCAGTGACTGAAGGAAATGGGATGCAGTGACTGAGGGAAATGGGATGCAGTGGCTGAGTGAAATGGGATGCAGTGACTGAGGGAAATGGGATGCAGTGACTGAGGGAAATGAGATGCATTGACTGAGGGAAATGAGATGCATTGACTGAGGGAAATGACATGCAGTGACTGAGGGAAAGGAGATGCAGTGACTCTGGGAAATGGAATGCTGTGACTGAGGGTAAGGGGATGCGCCGTTTCAGTTCAATGAGATTCACTGTCTCAGTGAATTGGGATGCTGTGACTGAGGGAAAGCAGATGCAGTGACTGTGGGAAATAGGTTGCAGTGACTGAGGGAAATGGGACGCAGTGACTGAGGGAATTGGGATGCACTGACTGAGTGAACTGGGGTGCAGTGACTGAATGAAATGGGATGCAGTGACTGAGGGGAATGTGATGCAGTTACTGAGGGAAATGGGATGCAGTGCCTGAGTGAAATGGGATGCAGTGACTGAGTGAAATGGGATGCAGTGGCTGACGGTAATGGGATGCAGTGACTGAGTGTAATGGGGTGCAGTGGCTGAGTGAAATGGGATGCAGTGGCTGCGTGAAATGGGATGTAGTGACTGAGTGAAATGGGACGCCCAGACTGAGGGAAATGGGATGCACTGACTGAGTGAAATGGGACGCAGTGACTGAGGGAAATAGGATGCAGTGACTGACTGAAATGGGAGGCAGTGACTGTGTGAAGTGGGAGGGAGTGACTGAGTGAAATGGGAGGCAGTGACTGAGTGAAATGGGACGCCGTGACTGAGTGTAATGGGATGCAGTGACTGAGTGAAATGGGATGCAGTGACTGAGTGAAGTGGGGTGCAGTGGCTGCGTGAAATGGGATGCAGTGACTGAGTGAATTGGGATGCAGTGACTGAGGGAAATAGGATGCAGTGACTGAGTGTAATGGGATGCTGTGACTGAGGACAATGAGATGCAGTGACTGAGGGAAATGAGATGCAGTGACTGAGGGAAATGAGATGCAGTTACTGAGGGGAAGGAGATGCAGTGACTGAGGGGAAGGAGATGCAGTGACTGTGTGAAATGGGTTGCAGTGACTGTCAGAAATGGTTTGCAGTGACTGAGGGAAATGGGACGCAGTGACTGAGTGCAATGGGAAACACTGACTGAGTGAACTGGGACGCAGTGACTGAGGGAAATTGGAAGCAGAGACTGAGTGAAATGTGATGCAGTGACTGAGGGAAATAGGATGCAGTGACTGAGTGTAATGGGACGCAGTGACTCTGGGGACATGGGATGCAGTGACTGTCTGAAATGGGAGGGTGTGACTCACTGAAATGGGAGGGTGTGACTCACTGAAATGGGAGGATGTGACTCACTGAAATGGGAGGGTGTGACTCACTGAAATGGGAGGGTGTGACTCACTGAAATGGGAGGGTGTGACTCACTGAAATGGGAGGGTGTGACTCACTGAAATGGGAGGCAGTGACTCACTGAAATGGGAGGCAGTGACTCACTGAAATGGGAGGCAGTGACTGAGTGAAATGGGATGCAGTCACTGAGTGAAATGGGATGCAGTGACTGACGTAATGGGAAGGAGTGAATGAGGTAATAGGGATGCAGTGCCTGACGGGCCTTGGGGTGCAGTGACTGAGTGAAGTGGGATGCAGTGACTGAGGGAAGTGGGATGTAGTGACTGAGGGAATTGGAGTGCAGTGACCGCATCAGATTTGGAACTGGGTCATGAGCCTGGCCAGGTGTTAGATTTGGAAGTAGGTGATCACCTTGGTGATAGCGATCACAATTCTAAGATAATAAACTGCCAACCTCAGCGATCACAATTCTGTTATGTTTACTTTAGTGAAGGAAAGGTAGAGGTGTACACCACTGGGCAAGAGTTATCTGGGGGAAAGGCAATTCCGATGAGATTTGGCAAGATTTTGGGAGCATAGGATGGGGAAGGAAACTGCAAGGGATGGGCACAGTAGAAATGTAGAGCTTATTCAAGGAAAAGTTCCTGTGTATCCTAGATAAGTATGTACCTGTCAGGCCGGGAGGAAGCTGCAGAGCGCGGGAGCCGTGGTTTACGAAGGAAGCGGAATCTCTGGTCAAGAGGAAGCAGAAGGCTTCTGTTACTCTCAGATGTGAATGCTCAGTCAGGGTGCTTGAGGGTTACAAGGTAGCCAGGAAAGACCGAAAGAGAGAGCTCAGAAGAGCCAGGAGGAGATTTGAGAAGTTGTTGGCGGATAGGATCAGGGTAAACCGTCAGGTTTTCTATCGGTATTTAAGAAATAAAAGAATGAGAAAAGTAAGATTAGGCCCAATCAAGGATAGTAGTGGGAAGTTGTGTGTGGAGTCAGATGAGATAGGGGAAGCGTGAAATGAATATTTTTCAACAGTATTCACTCTAGAAAACCACAATGTTGTCGAGGAGAATACAGAGATACAGGCAACTGGACTAGGTGGGATTGAGGTTCACAAGGAAGAGGTATTTGAAATCCTACAGAGGGTGAAGACAGCTATGACCCCTGGGCCGGATGGGATTTGTCCTCGGATCCTCGGGGAATCCAGGGAGGAGATTGCCGAGCCTTTGGCATTGATCTTTAACTCATCATTGTCTACAGGAATAGTGCCAGATGACTGGAGGATAGCAATTGTGGTTCTCCTGTTCAAGAAGGGGAGTAGAGACAACCCTGGTAATTGTCGGCCAGTGAGACTTAGATCAGTTGTTGGTAAAGTGTTGGAAAAGGTTCTAAGGGACAGGATTTATAATCATCTAGAAAAGAATAAATTGATTAGGGATAGTCAGCACAGTTTTGTGAAGGGTAGGTCGTGCCTCACAAACCTTATTGAGTTCTTTGAGAAGGTGACCAAACAGATAGATGAGAGTAAACCGGTTGATGTGGTGTAGATGGATTTCAGCAAGGCGTTCGATAAGGTTCCCCAGAACAGACTATTGTACAAAATGCAGAGGAATGGAATTGTGGGAGATATAGCAGTTTGGATCGGAAATTGGCCTGCTGAAAGAAGACAGAGGGTGGTAGTTGATGGGAAACGTTCATCCTGGAGACCAGTTTCTGGTGGTACCGCAAGTGTCGGTGTTGGGTCCACTGCTGTTTGTCATTTTTATAAATGACCTGGATGAGGGCAGTGAAGGATGAGTTAGTAAATTTGCAGACAACACTAAGATAGGTGGAGTTGTGGATCGTGACAAAGGATTGGTTGCAGAGAGACACAGATAAGCTGCAGAGCTGGGCTGAGAAGTGGCAAATGGAGTTTAATGCAGACAAGCGTGAGGTGATGCACTTCGGCAGGAGTAACCAGAAGGCAAAGTACAGGGCTAATGGTAAGATTCTTAGTAGTATAGATGAGCGGAGAGATCTCGGTGTCCATGAACACAGATCCTTGAAAGTTGTCACCCAGGTTGACAGGGCTGTTCAAAAGGCATACAGTGTTTTAGCTTTGATTAATAGAGGGATCGAGTTCCGGAACCAAGAGGTTATGGTGAAGCTGTACAAAACTCTGAAGCGGCCGCATTGGAGTATTGTATACAGTTCTGGTCACCGCATTATAAGAAGGATGTGGAAGCTTTGGAAAGGGTGCAGAGGAGATTTACTAGGATGTTGCCTGGTATGGAGGGAAGGTCTTACGAGGAAAGGCTGAGGGACTTGAGGCTGTCTTCATTAGAGAGAAGAAGGTTGAGGGGTGACTTAATTGAAACATATAAAATAATCAGAGGGTGAGATAGTGTGGCTAGGGAGAGCCTTTTTCCTCGGATGGTGATGGTGAGCACGAGGGGGCAGAGCTTTAAATTGAGGGGTGAAAGATACAGGACAGATGTCAGAGGTAGTTTCTTTACTCAGACAGTAGTAAGGGAATGGAACGCTTTGCCTGCAACGGTCGTAGATTCGCCAACTTCAGGTACATTTAAGTGGTCATTGGACAAGCATATGGACGTACATGGAATAGTGCAGGTTAGATGGGCTTGAGATCGGCATGACAGGTCAGCACAAGATCGAGGGCCGAAGGGCCTGTACTGTGCTGTAATGTTCTATGTTCTCTCTTCTATGGCTAGCTCTCCCTGTGCTCCGTGTGATTTAACTTCCCTACTGGACTACTGTGAGGAACCTTCTTGAACGCCTTACTGAAACCCATATACGTCCATGTTTCTGCCTCAATCAATGCTCTTCATTACTACTTTAAAAAACTCATTCAAATTATATGAGTTATGATTTCCTGTGCACATGTGTCCTTGGATCCCATGGACTGTTTCCTGTTCTAACAGTCTTCAAATGGGGAATCTTGTCAAAAGCTCTGCTGAAGCCCAAGTAGACTGTGTCAAATGCATTGCCCTCATCCACACACCTAGTTAGCTCTTCAGTCATAGATTCATAGAGTCATACAGCACAGAATCAGGACCCTCACTCCTAATCATCTGTACTGATCAGGTGTCCCAAACTTAACCGGTCCCATTTGCCTGCGTTTGGTATCCGTCTAAACCTTTCCTCATTGTGTACCTGTCCAAATGTCTTTTAAATACAGAAATTTTATCTGCCTCTACCACGTCTGTTGGCAGCTCATTGCATTCACGCACCACCCTCTGTGTGGGAAAAGTTGCCGGTCGGGTCACTTTTAAATCTTTCCCCTTTCACATTTGAACCTACTCCCTTCTAGCTTTGGACTCCCCTACCTTGGTTATTCCCCTTATCAATGCCCATCATGATTTTTTACACCTCTGGAAGTCACCCCTTCGTCTCCGATACTCCAGGGAAAAAGTCCGAGCCTATCCACCACTCCTCGTAAACCCTCCAGTCCCGGCAATGACCTTTTGTAATTATTTTTGCACTCTGTATAGTTGAACAGCATTCTTCCTACGGCAGGGTAACCAGAATTCACTGAAGTATTATGACATAGAACATAGAACATTACAGCGCAGTACAGGCCCTTCAGCCCTCGATGTTGCGCCAACCTGTGAATCCAACCTGAAGCCCATCTAACCGACACTATTCCATTACCATCCATATATTTAGCAATGTTCATTTAAATGCCCTTAAACTTGGCAATCTACTCCTGTTGCAGGCAGGGCATTCCGTACCCATACTACTCTCTGAATAAAGAACCTCCCTCTGACATGTGTCCCATATCTATCTCCCCTCAATTTAAACCTATCTCCACTCGTGCTCACCATCACCATCGAGGAAAAAGACTATCGCTGTCCACCTATCTAATCCTCTGATTATCTTGTATGTCTCTATTAAGTTGCCTCTTCACCTTCTTCTGACAAAAACAGCCTCAAGTCCCGAAGCTTTTCCTCATAAGACCTTCCTTCCACACCAGACAAGATCCTAATAAACCCCCTCCAAATCCTTCCGATAATGTGGCGATCAGAACTGTACGCAATAGTCCAAGCGCGGCCGCACCAGTGTTTTGTACAGCTGCAACATGACCTCATGGCTCCGAAACTCAATCTCTGTACCAATAAAACCTAACACGCCGTACGCCTTCTGAACAAGCCTATCAATCTGCGTGGCAACTTTCAGGGATCTACGCACATGGACACCGAGATCTCTCTGCTCATCCACACCACCAAGATTCTGTGCAGCACGGTGGCTCAGTGGTTCGCACTGCAGCCTCGGGCAATTGTCTGTGCGAAGTTTGCACGTTCTCCCCGTGTCTGCTTGCATTTCCTCCTGGTGATCCGGTTAAGGCGGATAAGGGAGGGGAGGGGAATATGTGTCTGGTGGCGGCATCCTGCTGGTGGTGGTGGAAATGGTGCCTGAGGTTGGTATGGATGTGGGTATGTGGGTTGATAGGTAAGGTCAAGTGGAACCTTATTGCTATCTTGGGAGGGAAGAGAAAAGGTGAGGGCAAAAGTGCTGGGTTGGACACAGTTGAGGGCCCTGTCGACCACGGAGCCGGAGAATCCTCAGTTGAGGAAGAAGATGGACATTTTGGAGGCTCCCTTGTTGATGTTGGCCTCATGAGAACATGTTCGATGGAGATGGAGGAAGTGAGAGAAGAGGTTGGAGTCTTTCCAGAAAGTGGGGTGTGAGGATATATAGACCAGGTAGCTGTGAGAGTCAGAGAGTTTGTAATGGATATTAGTGCGAAGCCTACCCCCAGGAATGGAAGCAGAAATGTTGAGGAAGGGAAGGGTGGAGTCAGAGGTAGAGCAGGTGAAAGTGAGGGCAGGACGGAAATTGGAGGCGAAGTTGATGAAGTTTTCCAATTTCAGACAAGAGAGAGAAGCAGCCGGATGATATCATTGATGTATCGGAGAAAGTGTTGTGGGTGGGAATGTTCCACGTACCCCGTGAAGAGACAGGTTTAACTCGGGCCCACGCAGGTGCCCGGAGCTGCTCCTCTTACCCGAAGAAAATGAGAGGAGTTAAACAACAAGTTGTTGAGGGTGAGGATGAGGTCGACCAAGTGGAGGAGGGTGGTGGTGGGAGGGGCATGTACAGGTCTTTGCTCCAAGAAGAAGGGGACAGCCCTAAGAACCTCCTGGTGGGGAATGGATGTGTAAAGGAATTACACGTTCATGGTAAAGAGGACGCAGCTGGAACCGGCAAACTGATGTTTTTAAAACTGCGTAAAATGTCAGAGTATTTCTGGATGTACGTGGGCAGTGCTTGGACCAGGGGACAGAAGATTGAGTCAAGGTCGGAAGAGATGAGTTCTTTGGGGCAGGAACAGGCTGAAACAATGGGTCTGCCAGGACAGTCTCATTTGTGGATTTTTAGGGGGACGTAGGAGCAACCTGTGGGGAGCTGTGGCCTTTCAGCTTGGAAACAGAGGGGGAAGATCACCAGATAGACCAAGATCAGTTACTGTAGTAGATACAATGGCCCGGTGCGGTCATGGTCCAGGAGAAGTCGGAGGAGGTATCTGAGAGCTGGCGCTCAGCCTCTGCAAGGTAGACTTCAGCTCACCAGACCACAACAGCACCACCTTATCGGCAGGCTTAATAACAAAGTCAGGGTGAGATATGAGTGCGTGGAGGGCAGTCAGTTGGGCAGGACGTAGGTTGGGTTTGGTGCAGGGAACAGAGAAATTGAGGTGATAGCACGTCGACAGTTCTCAATGAACAGATTGAGTGCACCTGCATCCCCACCTTAACAATTCTGCACTGAGGGGTGCCATTAACTGTATATTTTTCTGTAATAGTTGATTTCCCAAAGTGGAGCATCTCACATTTAATGGATTAAAATCCACTTGCCGTTTCTGCAACTGATCTGTATCCTTTTATGACGTCTACACTCATCCTGATTCTCCCAATCATTCTATTATCTGCAAACTTGCTAACCCATACATCTATATTTTCACCTCAGTCATTTTGTATAGACCACAAACAGCAGAGGTCCCAGCACAGATCCCTGCGGAACACCAATCGTCCTGGATCTACAGCCTGAAAAGCACCATTCCACCTCTTGCCTCTGTCTTCTCTGGGCAAGCCAGTTGTGAATCCAAGCATCCAAGCCACCATTGACTCGGTGCATCTTAATTTTCTGGATGATCCTATCATGAGGCACCTTGTTGAAAGTATTGCTAAAATCCATGTCAACAATATCCACTGCTCTACCTTCATTGATCACATTCGTCACCTCCTCAAAAAATTCAGTCAAGTTAGGAAGACATGACCTGCCCTGCACAAAGCCATGCTGACTGTCCCGAATGAGGCCATGCTGTTCCAAATACAGATAAATACAATCCCTAAGAATTCTCTCCAATAGCTTCCAATGAACGATGAGAAACTCGCTAGTCGAGAGTTTCCTGGATTGACCCTATTTCCCTTCTTGAACAGAAGAAGAACATTTAGCAACTTGCTAATCCTCCAGTACCCCTCCAGTGGCTACCAAGGATACAAAGATATTGCTGAATGCCCCGACAATCTCTTCTCTCACCTCGCTCAAAAACCTTGAGGAGATACCATTGGGTCCTGAGGACTTATCCACCTTAATGCTCTTTCTTGATTTCAAAATGCTGTTATCACATGAGCATGCTCCACACAAATCCCACTATCCTCCACACCCTTCGCCTGAGTGAATAGTGATGCACGGACTTAATTTAGGATCTTGCCCACATCCTCTGCTTCCAAACACAAGTTCCCTCCTTTATCCTGAATGGTCGTACCTTCTTGCTATTTATCCCCTTGTTTTCGATGTATGCACAGAATGCCTTGGGATTTCCTTCAACCCTCCTTGCCAAGGTCATTTGATCGCCTTTCTTTTTCTGCTTTCTTTATGTCAGCCCTGTTCGATTTTAGCTTCGTAAACCTGACATATTTTTGTTTTTCCCTTTTGACTAACTTCACAACCTCCCCAATTATCCAAGGGTCTTTTACCTTGCCATCGTTGTCCTTCCTCCTTCCTGATCCTAAACTCATAAGCAGGCCTTTAAACAATTCCCATGTGGCAAATGTGACAGCTCCTCCCAATTAACACTCCCCAGCTCCTACCTAAAATTGATATAATTTACTCTCCCCCAAGGCCCTGACTTATACTTCTTCATAGCAATCTTAAAATTTAAGGAGTTGTGATCACTATTTCCAACATGCTTTCCCACCCTTCTCACCAGTTACCTGACCAGGACAAAGTCCAGTATGGCCCATCTTCTATCCACATACTGTGTCAAGAAACTCTCTTGGATAGACTTAACAAATTCAGCCTCATTTAAACTCTTGTTGTAAGGGAAGTCCCAGTCAATACCGGGGATGTTGAATTCACTGACTGTGACAACTCTGACTTATTGCATTGTTTCAAAAGCTGCCTCCATATTTGTTCCTCAGTGTGTCAGTGGCAAAAGGGGAGCAGGCTATTAGTTTAATCTGATCAGAGTGATTGTGTCTATCTTATTTTTGAACGCTACCTCTGTTGCCTCAGTGGGCAAGCCCTCCAGAATGTCCTTTCTAGGTACAGATGCAACATTTCCCACAGGTTAGGAGTGCACCTCCTTCTTTTATCTTCCCCTCTATCTTGTCTAAAGCAATGAAACCCTGGAACATTGAGCACCCAGTCCGGTCTCTGTCTCAACCAAGCCTCTGTAATGGCCTCAACATCAGAGTCCCGTGTACTGATCCAGGCTCTAAGCTCATCTGCCTTACCTGTAATACTCCTGGCAGTGAAATAAACATATTTCAGCTTGTTCATGCCATCATGTTCATGTACCTGTCTCTGACTGCCATTCTTTTCTGATTTATTGGTCCTAGCATGTACCTGCCATCAATTCATCTACTTGCTGACCTGCTGCTCTGGTTCCCAGCTGCCTGCCAGTCTTTAAATCCTCCCAAGTAGCACTAGCAAACCTCCCTGTGAGGGTATTTGTTCCCGTTCAGTTTAGGTGCAACCCATCCCTCTTACACAGGTCACCCCTTGCCCAAGAAGCGGTCGCAATTATCCATGAACCTGAAAGCCTGCCCCCAGTACCAGCTCCTTAACCAATGCATTCATCTCACCTATCTTTCTCTGACTTAACTCACTAACATGTGGCACTCGTGGCAACCCATAAATTATTACCCTCGAGGTCCTGCCTTTCAGCCTCTTTGCTAACTCCTTGTACACAGTCCACAGGATCTCATCCCTCTTTCTACCTACGTCATTGGTACCAATGTGCACAATGGCCTCTGGCTGCTCACCCTCCCCCTTAAGAATTTCTTGCAACCACTCAGAGATGTCCTTGACCTTGGTACCAGGGAAGCAACACACAGCCCTGGTATCTCAAATGTGGCTACAGAAACTATGCCCCCAACGAATGAGTCTCCAACCACGATCACTCACTTGGATTTGCCTGACCCTGTCCCACAGCAGGGCGGTTTGTACCACGGACCTGGCAGCTGCTGATTATATAACCGTTCCAGTTTAGTTTTAGATCAGTGTTAACCTTGATTAAGTGGATAGCCAAGCACCTCAGTGGGCGACAGTACAGGAGAATTAAATTCTTAAGCTCATGGATTCTGTGAGAGTCAAAGACAAGCACTGAATTGTTCTAACCTCATTTCCAACACCTGGTCCATTACCCTGCATGGCTTGGATAACACTTGCACATTTAAAAAAATGTAAGGATGATGTGAGGGTAAGGACATGGAATTTTGTGATATGGTCATATTCGCTCTTGTTGGAGCTGATTGCTGCTTAGCACTTGTATGGTGCAAATGTTACTTATCCTTTGTCAGGCCAAGCCTGATCGTTGTCCAAGTCTCACTGTATTTTCTCATCGTTGACTTCACTGTTGGAAAAGTCATGAATTCTGCTGGACACCTGGACAATATTCAATGAACGTTCATGTCTCCACTTTGGTTCAAATGAAGACATGACTTCAACCAGTGCAGGTATCCAGTGAATGCCACTGACTCAATTTTCTATTCCTCTGCTGAACACCACATTCAATCAGAAGTTGCCAGGGTGGAAATGACAGATTGCACTTTCCTTCCTTTTCAAGCTCAGGATCTCTGATCATATTTGTGGTAAATCCTGAACGAGGTTACGAGAAGTGTGGCATGACGAAAAGTAAACTGAACCTTAGTGTGCAGCTGTTTGACAGCACTGTCATGCAGATGTTGCATTACTTTGCTGATGATTGAGAATACATTGAGGTCATAATTGGTCAGCACAATTTGTCTGCCGATTGCGTGATAGGTCATCTTTCTCTGAAATGTGAGTGTTGCAAGTGTTTAAAAATGTACTGGAAAACATTTACTGTTGGTGTGGCGACCTTGGGGCACATTGTTCCAGTACAGTTTGTGGGATGCTGCCAGGTGCCATGGCATTTGCAGTATCCGGAACATTCAGTCTTGTCATTGCATGAAATAATTTGAATTGCGTGTAAGTTAAGATCTGTGATGCCTCCTCAGGATGAGGGCAAGAAGATCATCCAGACTGGTGAATGGTTTCATCTGCTCCTTCACCTTTTGTTCAGAACATCTTGTAATAACTGCCACGTAGCCTGATGAGAAACTAAAGCTCACCTTGATTCATTTGCATTTGAAGGTGCCTATTTTTCCCAAACAAAAGGACCCATCACTGAGCGGCAAGTATGGAGAATGTTATAGACATCAGTGGTGAGATAATGCTGGATCTTGACCAGCAAAACCATTGTTGTGTTGGTGAAATGCAAACAAAAATCTATATGATGTAAACTTTATTCTCAGCTAATCCCTTTCTCAAATGACAGATTCTGATGTTGGTTCCTGGAAAGCCTCCATTGTTGGAGGACGAGAAGCCGTATCCAATTGAAGCAGCACGGGCTTCTGCGATGACTGTGGAAACCACTGCTTATGCCTTGCTTCAAGCGTTGTCAAGGAATGATATTGACTATGCAACACCGATTGCGAGGTGGCTAACGATGCAACAGAACTATGGTGGTGGATTTCACTCGACGCAGGTAAATGCTTGAGATCACAACAACAGGCATTCAGATATTTCCATTGATCATGTTACTAACTGGTGGTTGTTGCAGTTTGCAATCAAACTGGACACTGCATTTTCATCTGCAGGTTTGGTGCATTGGCACAAATTCCAGTTCTTCAATGGTGTTAATCCTTGGTTAAATTCTTACATGCACTTTGCCTGTGCATCACTTTTCCTCTTGGCATTGTCCTTGAAAACTATCTGTTTCTGGAAACCTTCACTTACTTGTCGTAGGATCATTGAGGGACAGCATAATAGAGTGCTATGGCAATGGAACAGACCCTTCAGCAAATTGTATGTGCCCTCACAAGATGCAAGTCCCGAACTATTCTCATCACATTTCCCAGCACTCGACCCAGAGCCTTGTATGCCTTGGCATCGCAAATGCCCAATCAAAGACTTGTTAAATGTTATCATGGTTTCTGACTCTACCACCCACACAGTCGGTGCGTTCCACATTCTCACCACAGTTTGGGTGCAAAAACAAATAAGTTTCCTCAAGAGATAGTAGGAACTTGCCAATGCTGGAGAATCTGAGAGAACAAGGTGCAGAACTGATGATCACAGCGGGCCGAGCAGCATCAGAGAAGCAAGAAAGCTGACGTTTCGGGTCGAGACCCTTCTTCAAAAATGGGGGAGGAGAAGGGGATTCTGTAAAAAATAGGGAGAAGTTGGGACGCAGATAGAAGATGGATAAAGGAGAAGATCAGTGAACTGTCCCGTGCTGTCCACTCATTGTCGCCTGCTCCAGAATCATAGAATCAGAGAATTCTACAGAATTGAACAGGCACTTCATTCCATTGTGTCTGTAACCACTGAAGCCACACTAAGTTGACATTCGGCTCATGTTCTAGCAATAGGCCAATTGCCTTGAATGTTATTTCATTTTATGTGCTGTACCAACCCTTTTTCTTTAATGTGAAAAGATTACCTACCTCAACTGAAGTCCCAGGCAATGAATTCCAACCCCCAGCACCTTCTGGGTGTCTTTTCTTTCCTGAAATTCCTTCTGAGCTTTTAGCTTCAATGTACGTATCTCTTCCTCTACCACCACCGCCCCCCGACCGACCCCATTATGGACCTTCTTTTTACCTCGCCTATACCCATATTAATCTAAACAATTATTTTCAGGACCTCCTTCAACCTTCTCTACTCGAAAGAAAACAATCCAACCTTATCCAGATAAAACAGTGATGCTAGATACAATGGAAACTGCAGATGCTGGAGAATCCAAGAGAACAAAGTGTGGAGCTGGCTGGACACAGCAGGCCAAGCAGCATCTCGGGAGCACAAAAGCTGATGTTTCAGGCCTAGACCCTTAATCAGAGATCAGCAACAGTGATGCTGCCTGGCCTGCAGTGTTCCTCCAGCTCCACACTGTGTGATCTCAGACTCCAGCATTGGCAGTTATTGCTAACGCAAACTTATCCAGACTCTCCATCGAGTTAAAATGCTTCACCCCCTCAGAACATCCTGATGAATGTCCTCCACACATGCTCAAATGCAAACACCTCCTTTCTCTCATGGAGAGACCAGAACTGCACTGAGCACTTCAGCTGGGGCCTAACCAAATTCCTGTACAGCTCTTGAGCCATATGCTTTCTGAACTGTCCTTTTAAGCTGCCATTCCATGTTCAGGAATCTGTGGACAAGCACCCCAACGTCACACCATTCCTCTGACCTTCCTAGTGTCCTGGCATTTCTTTGAATGATTCATTGCCTTGTTAGTTTGTCCAAATTGCATTACCCGACTGATCAGGGTTAACATCCCATCTACCACTGACCTGCCCATTTGACCAATCTGTGACTTTGGATTCAACTTGCTGTATTTTCCTGGACCCCCCGAGCTTTACCTTCTTTGCCACGCTCCCATTTGGGACCCTGTCCAAGTCTTTGCTGAAATCTATTTTCACTACATCAACTCCCATCTGCACACTCTGTCACCTCTTTGAAAGAATCATCTAAGTTTGTGAGGCGTGACCTCCCTCTGACAAAGCTATGCTGGCGGTCACTGATCAGACCCCACTTCTTGAAATGGAAATTACGTCTGCCGTTCAGAATTTTCTCCAATATTTTCCTACCTGCTGATGTGATACTCACCGGTCTGTAATACTCTGCTTTATGTTTGTCACGCATTTTGATAAATGGAACTATGTTACCTGTTCTCCAGTCCTTTGGTACTTTTGAAAGCTCTGTATGAGGGCGAGTGGAATTTTTTTTCTCATCTCCCTGGGCATCTTGGCATACACCTCATCCAAACCTGGGATTTGTCCAATTTTAAATTCACCAAAACACCTAACGTCTCCCCAGTCTCTGTTAATTCTGCTCGGGAATTGTGTGCTCCTTCTCACATGTAAAAGCTGATGTGAAGTTCTCATTTAACACCTGACAATTGCTCTCCAGTTCAAACCATTCATTTGCCTCTTCATCCCTAATGAGACCTGGTTTTCCCTGGGTTTTCTCTTTCCCTCTGAGACACTTGTAGAAGATTTTGAGATTCTCCCTAATCCTAATCTTGGTCACCGGTGTTCTGTTGCCCTGTATTTGTTCTCTGAATTGCTGTGACGAGATGCCCCTGCACACTATACATCATCATCATGGTGGTTTCTCACAGATATGGATGACACTCTCCCACTCTCAGGCTGAATTGATCGCCGGCTGTACAGACCGATGCAGCTACCGTCGGCTCTGTTGCACTCGGGGCAGAAGGCAGTCGTGGGAAGGGGTGAGGGAGGTGTTGGTGTGGCTGCATGGCTTCCGCTGCTTCCAAAGGCAAGCCTCGAAGTGTTTGATGCCTTCCCAGGTGCTCTTCAGGCTTTGGACCGTCTTAGGCCGGCGATTCCCAGGTGTCTGCAGGAATGCTGCACTTCACCATTGAGGCCTTGAGTTTATCACCGAGTGCTTCCTCTGCACATCTGGGTCTCGCCTGCTCTTTTGAAGCTGGGATGAGAACATGCGGAGAGTCTCGTGTCAGTCATACAGATGAAGTGTTCAGCCCATTGTAGCTGATCGAGGATGGTCAGTGCCTCAGTGCTGGGGATGTTGGCCTGGTTGACGTTAGTGCATCTACAGGGACTCTTGTTCCCTTGATGACTGTTATACACCTCTGTTTTCCTTTTTATCTGGTCAAAGAACAAAGAAAATTACAGCACAGGAGCAGGCCCTTGGGCCCTCCAAGCCTGCGCCAGATCCTATTGAAAGTAGTGTGTTGATGCATTTGTGTAATGATTGTGTTTTGTTTGAGCCCTAACATTGAAAGCAGTGTAAGAATGTTTTTGTGCAGCAGGCAAGGTGTCACGAGATTGAGCCTTCATACACTTGCAAGATGTTGAAAATTTGCCATTATTTATTAAAATAATGATAAATTTCCATGATCAACATTTCTGTTACACTGCAATGATGATCCCATGGCATGTAAAATGAGAAAGATACGATAAAAGGAGACTGGATCATGACCTAGTCTTGCAGACTTGGGTCAGCATGCAGGGAGAATGTTTGTAGTTTGTAGTTTAGAAGATCACAGCAATTTATGCATCAACTTCTTCATCAATAATGTTCCATTGCTTTCAAACTGCATTTTCCACTCTGCAAGATAATATCTGTGAGAACAAGCAACAGCATCGGTAGATGGTCTTTGGGGAATGAAATGGCACAAAACCCAATCCATACAACAACATATTTCAGATATGTCGACAAATTAAATATTCCAGCAGAGGGATAAAACAAGGAAGATGAGAGTGAGGAGGCAATAGTTCTGATGACCAAAGAACACCAATTTACCTTTATCCATTTGAGCAATAAAGCAGGCACACAAATAAATAATCATCCAAGAATGCACATGTGCAACGGAGGCTACAGGGGGACTAAAAATGCCGAATTGTTGTCATGCGTGTTGCTGAAAGGGTGATTGAAACAGATTCTGTGGTAAATTTGAAGAAATACAGATAGTGCATCACAGCATGTTGGAGAAAGAACATTATGGACTGAGGCAAATTGTATTGCCCTTTTCAGGAGTTATTAGATTCATAATGAATTGAAAGATTTTCTTCTGTGCTGAAAGCTTTAGTTTAGTTGCAGCTGGATCACAATTTCTGTTCCTGGTAGTATTTAGCAAACTGTTAAAAGTGAATGTCACTGCACAGAATTCCAAACATGACTCCAATCAGAAGAGAAAATATCCAAGGGGTATGATGAGTTGTATCCTCTCATGTTGAACAATGCAGCTTCAGATACAGTGGAGGCACTGATGATAATGTTGCAAAAATCCTTAGATTGTGGAAAATTCTCAGAGGATTAAAAGATTGTGAACAGAACACCATTATTAGAAAAATACTTTGATAAAATAGCAAGCCAGTATTGCCAATTTAGGTCAACCTGGGTAGATGTTCGTGCCGGCAATGAAAGATGAAATAACAGGGTACTGAGTGTGCTATAACATCCTACAGAGTAGCATCCTTTTATAAAGGGGAAATAATACTTGACAAACTTGCTACAGTGCTTTGAGAAGGAAACAAACATTACTGATGAAGGACCACCAGTTGATGTCGTACATTGAGATTTCAACAAAGCATTTGAATAGGTACAGCTCGTAAGGTGTCTCAAAAGAAAAGAGCCCATGTGTTCAAGGTAGTATGTCAGGATGGACAGAGGACTGCATCACAAATAGAAGTAGAGTCGTAGCAGCAGGATGGTAACTTATAAGTCGTGTACGGCCACAGAGTGAATGCTGCGGAGGCCGTACACCTAATGTTGACTGGGTTGATTTTGGAAATGGCGGAGGGAATCGCCATGCTTAGGACTGTTGGGCGGGCTGGGACTACGTTCATTGGAGTTTATAAGATTGAAAAAAAACTTATTTTTTCAACATTTCAGATTCTTAAGAGGCTTGATACCGTATATCCGTAGAGGTTACTCTCATCTGTGAAAGATTTTACGACCAGAGGCCACATTTTCAAATTGGTTGCCTATTAATTTAGGGGAAGAATTACTTCTTTGAGGTTGTAGCAATTTATTGAACACTTTAGCAGAGAAGGTTTTAGAGGTAATGCCATTAATTATATGCTCGGCTGAGATGGCCAGGTTAATTTTGTAATCAAGAAACAATGATAATGAGAAAAGTCTCGCCTTTACAGTGGAAGATACTTCAAGGATCCCCTTATTACTAGAGAATACAGGGAGGAATTAAACACATCACTACCACACCATCACTACCATGAGAGAAGTTGTAGTAGACAATCTGATGGAGTAAAAGCAGATTAGACTCTTTGCCGTGATGGTTTACTTTCTAAGATTCTGAACAATGAGCTTCAGAGTCGGTGTATGCATTGATTGTAATTTCCCAAAAAGGTTTAGATTCGAGAGAAGCATCTGAGGGCTGGAAAAATGCCGATGTGACATACCTATTTAAAAAGGAGAGGGGCAAAAAGAAGATAACGACAACCGAACCAGCCTAACATCTATTGTTGGAAATATGTGGTGATCAACTGTGAAGAAAATAGTAGCAGGACATTTGGAAAATCAGAATCTAATCAAACAGAATCACCACAGCCTGCTGAAAGAGAAATTATGTCTGGCTAATTTGATGGGTTTTTGGAGGAAGTTTTGGAAGGAGAATGAATAGAGGAAAACCAGTAAATGTGTTGTGTTTGGACTTGGAGAAAGCATTTGAGAATGTACTCAAAAGTAATAAGCTGAGAGCTGAGGTTTTGAAGGTAGTGTATTGCTTTGGATCAGTGTGCTTTGCATGTTCTGGAAGGAGAGATCGCATCTCGAGTGAAATGCACCAAGTGAATATATATTTTGGGGATAATAAAATGTGAGGCTGGATGAACATAGCAGGCCAAGCAGCATCTCAGGAGCACAAAAGCTGACGTTTCGGGCCTAGACCCTTCATCAGAGAGGGGGATGGGGGGAGGGATGCTTGGCCTGCTGTGTTCATCCAGCCTCACATTTTATTATCTTGGAATCTCCAGCATCTGCAGTTCCCATTATCTCTGATATATTTTGGGGAACTTGGTGGCAATGCGGTAAGTCAGTGCAGAGTGTAAGAGGTGCCATTTGCTTACTTATTTGCCTCGTAGTTCGTAAGCATTTTTTTTGAGACAGGGTAAATTGAAGCCAGAATCAGGGACCCAGAGGGTGAACCAGGTTCACTGGTTGGTGATAGCTACTGGTTTAAGAATCTATTATCGGTAGCTTTCAGATTGAAAGTAAATCAGAGAAATATTTACAGGCTATAAACTAAAAGACCAGAATGTTTTTAAATCAAATTAAGATCTAGGTAATTGAAATGGAGATGCCGGGCCAGATGATGATTTGTATCTACATGACCGGGGAGTGGTCAGACCCCATACTCCAGCTCGGGGTTGATGAACTGGAATCTCAGTTTTGACCTATCAACACATCATGCGGGGGAGAGTTAGGTGGGAATGCTGTGTTTCAGGAGGCAGTCACACACCTTAGATTAACTCGCTGAAACTCGGTCAGTGGCCAGGGACGTGAGACTGTGACAAAGAACAGGGCAGGTGGAAGGATCCAGGATGTAGTGCAGAAGGAACCTTGGCCTTTGATCTTATCTAACAGCTTTGAAATTCTTTCTTCGTGTGTGGATGAGAGTGCAGGGTATAGGGAAGATGAGTAAGCTGACTGTAGCACTGTGGTACAGGGGGACATTCAAGAGGGGATAAAAAGTGAAATGTAGTTATAATCAGAGGTAGTATAGTTTGGGGAATGAACACTGTTCGTTGTGACTAGGATCGAGAGTCTCAAAAGTAGTGTTGCCTGCCTGGTGCCCAGATTCAGGAAATTCCATCTCGGCTACAAAGGAACTTGAAGTGGGAGGAGTAGAAATCCAGCTATTGTGGTCCACACAGGTACCATTGATATGGAAGAAAGAGGAAAGAGGTTCTGCTGAGGGATTATGAGCGCTGAGGTGAGACAGCAGAACCAGAAAGGTAATAATCTCTGGATTACTATCTGAGCAATTTGGCACGGTGTGAACAACATTAAAGATGTAAATGCATTGTTCAAATGGTGGCATGGCAGAAATGTGTTTGAATTCATGGGACATTGGCATCGGTATGGGGAAGGAGGGAGTCGTTCTGGTGTTATAGGCTCGACGAGAATCATATTGGGACAAGTCTCCTGGCAAAATACAGAGCTCGGTCTGGGGGTAGGTCGTTAAAATAACAAGTGTGGAGTGGGTGAGCGCAGTTGCATGGAAAATTACGGAAAAAGTTAGAAGCTGGTCAGCGCTCAGCAAAGTTTCCAGAGCAAGTAATAGGACAAAAAGTATGGAAATGGTCAGGAGTCTCACTTCAGGTGCAGCAGATAAGAAGGGTGGCTGTAAATGCCAGACTGAGGATCTTGTATTGAATTGCAGGGAGTGTATGAAACAAAGTGAATGAGTTTGTGGAGCAGATTGAAATTGACAGATGCATCACTCTGGGTATCACAGAGACAAGGTTGTTAGGGGATAAGTGTTGGGAATGAAATATCCAATGATTCATGTCCGATCGAAAGAACAGGCAAATGGACAGAGACAACAAAGTGTGGAGCTGGATGAGCAGAGCAGGCCAAGCAGCATCTCAGGAGCGTAAAAGCTGACGTTTTGTGCCGAGACCCTTCTACTTCTGTGTGTTCATCCTGCTGTGTTCATCCAGATCCACACTTTGTTATCTTGGATTCTGAAGCATCTTCAGTTCCCATTATCTCTGATACAAATGGACAGAGATGCCAGGGTTGGCTTGTCAGTAAGAAATGAGGTAGCGCTGAAGGAACCACAGCTCTTGTGCTTGTTTATTAATGACTTGGAGGAAAGAGGTGCATGTGCTGTGGCTAAATTTGTAGATGACTCCAAATTATTTAGAAAGACAAGGCATGACAGAGAAACAGAGATTTACCAGGATGTTACTTGGATTGCAATGTATTAGCTATACGGAGGGTTTGGTGTAAATGTTGTATCATGATAAATGTAATGAGATCAACCATGACCTCACCGAATGATGTAGGAAAATCAATGGTGCAAATGACTTTTTTAGTGAGTCTTCTGGTTTGACAATGCATTCATCAGGGTGTTTTTTTTCTCTCTTGGATGAAATGTGAAAATGAAATGTATACACTTCCTTTTCATCTGGGAATAAATAATTGTTCTGAACGATTTCCATTGACTAATAGCAATCTGACAAGCATCACAATGTAAAGAGATTTTTAGCTTCTTTTTAATTGTAAAGTTATTCTTTGGAATTAATTCGGCATATATTATTTGCATCTCAGGAAGTATGTTCATCACTGCATCTCAAAAAGTGCTCTGTTGTATGACAGCAGCTTTTTAAAGATCACTTCAATGGTTGTGATTTTGAGTTGCCATAACACACATTAAATTACACTGTTGGCCAATCTGTCCATGATTATTTCGTGATCTTATGTTTCAAACAGACAAGGAAATATTGGTGATGCAATGAAGAGTTTGATTCTCAAATATAATTGTTGTTATAGTTTCCACTTGGAAGAAAGATTCACATCAAATTGACTGGTCAAGGAAATGGGACACTGACTGTGAGTACTTTGAATGTTCGAGTTATTCCTAAAATGAAAGTTATGACCCTGATGATTTCTCTTTCATGCAGATATGAAGAGACTCTTTTCAACTTTCCTCTAGGTTAGTGGTTCAGGCATAAAAGTGTTGTATGTATATTTATGTATATACATGTACATGCGTAATCTGAAAAGAAAATGACGAAGAATCACTTGTTGCAAGGTGAGAATGAGTTATCCAGCTAGTAAGAACTGCCAATGTTGGTGTCTGAGATAACACATTGTGGAGCTGGAGGAACACAGCAGGGCAGGCAGCATCAGAGGCTCAAGAAAAGTGAGGTTTTGGGTCAGGACCCTTCCTGAGAAATGGAGGGTGGAAGGAAGCTCAGAAACAAACATTGTGGAGGGGGAGGAGGTGCTGGGGAAGGTAGGTGGGATGGTGATAAGTGAGTACTATCCAGATTGGAACAGATTTCCCCCAGCGGGTATTGAATATGAATTCCAAATCACTCTCAAAATCTTAGTGACTGTTAACATTCATGTTTTTTGTCTGTGTGTTTCAGTAATTGCATGACAGTTTGAATGGTTCGTTGAGAGTGAGGAACCTATGGACTCTCACACACCAAGATGGAATTTCGTTCAAAGAGTGACTACAAAATAGTTGCTTGCTTTAAAAATCTTGACCATTTTTACTGTCCAGTTGAATGAATTTAGCTTCATACTGCTTCAATAGGAATTAGTGTTTAATAGGAACATATTTGTGAAACTTACAGTTCCGCAAGTTTTACCATAAACTGGTGGAGACTTTCGGTGCTTGCAAAAAGGCTCACCTCTCCGTTGATACCGAGGGAAAATTGGAGTTTGAAAGTAAGTACACCCGGTGTCAGGGAATGAAATGTTAATGTTGACTCGAATATAATTTTTATAAAAGTAATATATTTGTGAAACACTAAACTCCAATTACATTTTGGATATGCCAGTTTTACAGATGGTTGGATATTGGATTCATTTTAAATGAGGGTGAAGATCACTTTAAATCCAGCATATTTGTGAAGAAAAGAAATAGCATGTCAAATAAAATTAACTGCATGACTCTACATAACCCTGTATATAGAATTTCATTCCGAACTATGAGACAGTTGTGACCCCATACTACCTCAGTGCTCATGGCAAGAGTAAGACTCCTGTTTGACGTGCTGTGCACTGCATGGAATGGCGGCGACATCAGATTCATTGATGATTGAGAATCAAAAGAACATGACGATAAGATTTAAAATCAAAATCTCATTGAACGCTTCAAACAATGTATTACAGGAAGAGGGGAAAAGCATGTATGACTAATAGAAGGTGGTGGCACAGATCAAATAGACCTGTGTGCTAAAACCTATCACAAATTTCACATTGAATGGAACAGTTCAAACAGGCTGGAGGAAGCAGACATGCCAGCTCAAACTTTTAGAATTTGAGCATTCTGTTCGTAAACATCAGCAAAATTGTGGGAAACATGTTTATTCTTTCTCTTTTATTGCACAGAACCATACGATCTTCCCCTCCACCCACTGCATCCCAAAACCAGTCCAACCTGTCTCTGCCTCCCTAACCTGTTCTTCCTCTCACCCATCCCTTCCTCCCACCCCAAGCCGCACCTCCATCTCCTACCTACTAACCTCATCCCACCTCCTTGACCTGTCCGTCTTTCCTGGACTGACCTATCCCCTCCCTACCTCCCCACCTATACGCTCCTCCCCACCTATCTTCTTTTCTCTCCATCTTCGGTCCGCCTCCCCATCTCTCCCTATTCATTCCAGAACCCTCACCCCATCCCCCTCTCTGATGAAGGGTCTAGGCCCGAAACGTCAGCTTTTGTGCTCCTGAGTTCCTGTGTTCATCCAGCCTCACATTTTATTATCTTGGATTCTCCAGCATCTGCAGTTCCCATTCTCGCTGATACAATTTTAACCTCACTGCGAAGCCTCTTCCAGGGATGCCTAACCTGAAGAAGTTACCCTCCTCCCTCCGGACCAACCTCAGGGAATCTCTCTCCCATTCCAACTCTCTTGTAATCTCTTCGGCCTTGAAAGTGCTCCACCATGTCATGAAGCAAACCAGGTACCACAGCCACATCACCTTCCTCAGCACCAGCCTACGGAACCGGATCATCCCCAATGGACTACAGTCTACATTTCACCCTTCCCAATTTTGCCCCAACCGTGACCACCTCTACACCCAGAATATTCAGACCCTTCAGAAGCGTTTCTCCCTGCGACTCCTGAAACAGACACTCGCAGCCATGCGCCGGCACCTCCACACAATGCAATCCAGCCTGCCCCAGCTCAGAGCCTCCCTCTCGCAGACCTGCAAAGGACCTCTGCTGTTTTTTATCCTCCGCAGGATCCACAGACTGAACACCCAGTTCCACTCAGCTTTACTGGACACCAAAAATTGTAAGTACAACCAACTCACGGGCCCCTGCCTCCCACAAGAGGATTCCTGCACCTCCCAAATCCCGAGTCTGTTCCTGCCCCTCCCCCACCATGCACCCGCCGCCATTGACCATGAGGACACGGCCGAAGACCCCACCGATGACGTCACATCCGCCTCCGCCGGCCACACCACTTCCGGGACCGCTGCTGCAGCCACCACCTCCACTTCCAGGTACAACACCTCAAACAGCACCCTCACCGCAGCTGCTGCCGCCCTCCCAGACACTCCAACCGCCGACGGAACCCCGCCCACGGCCGACGCCGACGGAACCCTGCCCACGGCCGACGACCTCATCGCTCCGCCCACACCCTCCACAGCCAGCAACCCCAGCGGCGACAGCCACACTGAGCCCTGCCGCATGTTCACCTTCCCCCCAGACCTCCCACTGCCTGAGGACGAACGGTCAGTCCTCAGTCAGGGGCTCACCTTTGTCCCCCTACAACCACACATCAACCAACACCACTCACGATTGGACATAGAGCAGTTTTTCTGCCGTCTTCGCCTCCATGCCTACTTCTTCAACCGGGAGCCCGACCCTCCCTCCACTGACCCCTTCACCCGCTTCCAACACAAGTCCTCCTCCTGGACACCACCCCCAGGCCTCCTACCCTCCCTCGACCTCTTCATCTCCAATTGCCGTCGAGACATTAACCGCCTCAACCTCTCCACCCCTCTCACCCACTCCAACCTCTCCCCCGCAGAACGGGCAGCCCTCCGCTTCCACCTCAACCTCACCATCAAACCCGCAGACAAGGGTGGCGCAGTGGTAGTATGGCGCACTGACCTCTCCATCGCCGAGGCCAGACGCCAACTCTCCAACACCACCTCCTACCGCCCCCTCGATCATGACCCCACACCCGAGCACCAAACCATCATCTCCAACACCATTCATGACCTCATCACCTCAGGGGACCTCCCACCCACCGCCTCCAACCTCATTGTTCCCCAACCCCACACGGCCCGTTTCTATCTCCTTCCCAAAATCCACAAACCTGCCTGCCCTGGTCGACCCATCGTCTCAGCCTGCTCCTGTCCCACCGAACTCATCTCCACCTATCTGGACTCCATTTTCTCCCCTTTGGTCCAGGAACTCCCCACCTACGTCCGTGACACCACCCATGCCCTCCACCTCCTCCAGAACTTCCAATTCCCTGGCCCCCAACACCTCATCTTCACCATGGATGTCCAGTCCCTATACACCTGCATTCCGCATGCAGATGGCCTCCAGGCCCTCCGCTTCTTCCTGTCCCGCAGGCCCGACCAGGCCCCTCCACCGACACCCTCATCCGCCTAGCCGAACTCGTCCTCACCCTCAACAACTTCTCTTTCGATTCCTCCCACTTCCTACAGACAAAGGGGGTGGCCATGGGCCCCAGCTATGCCTGCCTCTTTGGAGGTTACGTGGAAGAGTCCCTCTTCCGCACCTACACAGGCCCCAAACCCCACCTCTTCCTCCATTACATTGATGATTGTATCGGCGCCGCCTCTTGCTCCCCAGAGGAGCTCGAACAGTTCATCCACTTCACCAACACCTTCCACCCCAACCTTCAGTTCACCTGGGCCATCTCCAGCACATCCCTCACCTTCCTGGATCTCTCAGTCTCCATCTCAGGCAACCAGCTTGTAACTGATGTCCATTTCAAGCCCACCGACTCCCACAGCTACCTATAACACACCTCCTCCCACCCACCCTCCTGCAAAAATTCCATCCCCTATTCCCAATTCCTCCGCCTCCACTGCATCTGCTCCCACGATGAGGGATTCCACTCCTGCACATCCCAGATGTCCAAGTTCTTCAAGGACCGCAACTTTCCCCCAACAGTGATTGAGAACGCCCTTGACCGCGTCTCCCGTATTTCCCGCAACACATTCCTCACACCCCACCCCCGCCACAACCGCCCAAAGAGGATCCCCCTCATTCTCACACACCACCCCACCAACCTCCGGATACAACGCATCATCCTCCGACACTTCCGCCATCTACAATCCGACCCCACCACCCAAGACATTTTTCCATCCCCACCCCTGTCTGCTTTCCGGAGAGACCACTCTCTCCGTGACCTCCTTGTTCGCTCCACACTGCCCTCCATCCCCACCACACCCGGCACCTTCCCCTGCAACCGCAGGAAATGCTACACTTGGCCCCACACCTCCTCCCTCACCCCTACCCCAGGCCCCAAGATGACTTCCCACGTTAAGCAGAGGCTCACCTGCACATCTGCCAATGCGGTATACTGCATCCCCTGCGCCCGGTGTGGCTTCCTCTACATTGGGGAAACCAAGCGGAGGCTTGGGGACCGCTTTGCAGAACACCTCCGCTCGGTTCAGAATAAACAACTGCACCTCCCAGTCGCGAACCATTTCCACTCTTCCTCCCATTCTTTAGATGACATGTCCATCATGGGCCTCCTGCAGTGCCACAATGATGCCACCTGAAGGTTGCAGGAACAGCAACTCATATTCCGCTTGGCAACCCTGCAGCCAAATGGTATCGATGTGGACTTCACCAGCTTCAAAATCTCCCCTTCCCCCACTGCATCCCAAAAACAGCCCAGCTCTTCCCCTCCACCCACTGCATCCCAAAACCAGTCCAACCTGTCTCTGCCTCCCTAACCTGTTCTTCCTCTCACCCATCCCTTCCTCCCACCCCAAGCCGCACCTCCATCTCCTACCTACTAACCTCATCCCACCCCCTTGACCTGTCCATCTTCCCTGGACTGACCTATCCCCTCCCTAGCTCCCCACCTATACTCTCCTCCCCACCTATTTTCTTTTCTCTCCATCTTCGGTCCGCATCCCCCTCTCTCCCTATTTATTCCAGAACCCTCACCCAATCCCCCTCTCTGATGAAGGGTCTAGGCCCGAAACGTCAGCTTTTGTGCTCCTGAGATGCTGCTGGGCCTGCTGTCTTCATCCAGCCCCACATTTTATTATCTTGGATTCTCCAGCATCTGCAGTTCCCATTGTCACTCATACGATTAGACTGGTTTGATGAGGAATTTAAAGATTACGAGTCCCATCCGTTTGACTCACAGTTTGGTACCACAGGTTGGTATGATCTTAGTTCAAGAAGGAAAAGGGATGTTCCAGATACAGAAAATCATCAAACCATTCACTGCAAAGTCCGTTTCTGGTTAGTATGATTTAATGCAGGTAACATTTTTGGCTCGACATGATTGCAGAATGGAGTCAATAAGAAAATTCCATCTGATATTCCACATAAATTTGAACCGGATATTGAAGCAGCTCATTTCTTTTTCATGCTGTCTGCTGCTTTTAAGAATGGTTGTCTTATTGTCGAAATGTTTAGCTTTGACTCCATGGCTTCTTCCATTAGATCACATTGAAACACATGTTTCTTCAGCCAAAAATGTACCCAGTGTAGCTTGACGAACCTTCCGCTGTGGTCGTTTGCCTGAAATCCCCTGCGGTCGCTCCCCTGAAAAACAACTCTACCATTTTGGATACTGTTCCGTGGGACGACTTACCGGGGGCATGCAGTAGGGTGCAGGTCTCTGGCACAGAGTCTGTCCCTCTTGCACAGAAGGGAAGCGGGGATAGGAAGAGAGTGATAGTCATTGGGGACTCAATAGTTAGAGGGACTGATAGAAGATTTTCCGGGAACGAAAGAGACTCACGATTGGTGTATTGCCTACCAGGTGCCAGGGTCTGTGATGTCTCGGATAGTGTGTTTAGGGTCCTGAGGGGAGAGGTTGACCAGCCCCAAGTCGTGGTCCACGTAGGCACCAGCGACGTAGGTAGAAAGAGGGATAGGGATGCCAGGCAGGATTTGAGGGAGCTAGGGTGGAAGCTGAGAGCTAGAACAAACAGAGTGGTCATCTCTGTTTGTCACCCGTACCACGTGATAGCGAGGCAAAGAACAGGGAGAGATTTCAGCTGAAGACGTGGCTGCAGGGATGGTGCAGGTGGGAGGGCTTCAGGTACATGGACAATTGGGGCTCATTCTGGGGAAGGTGGGACCTGTACAAACAGGACGGTCTCCACTTGAATGAGAGAGGCACTAATATCCTGGGTGGGAAATTGGCTAGTGCCATTCGGGTGGATTTAAACGAGCTCAGAAGGGGGATGGGAAACTGAGGTGTAGTCCTAGTACACAGGAGGATGAGCGTAGGGAGGACATGGTCAGGACCTCACTGTCACAGGAGTGTGCTGGCAGACAGCAAGCTGGATTGAAGTGTGATGACTTTAATGCCGGGAGTATCCGGAATAAGATAGGTGAGCTTGCAGCTTGGATAGGTACCTGGGACTTCGATGTTGTGGCCATTTCGGAGACATGGATAGAGCAGGGTCAGGAATGGATGTTGCAGGTTCTAGGGTTTAGATCTTTCATTAAGGCCTGGGAAGGTGGTAAAAGAGGGGGAGGTGTGGCTTTGTTGGTCAAGGACAGTATAACAGCGGCTGAAAGAACCTCTGAGGACTCGTCTCCTGAGGTGGTATGGGCTGATGTTGCCAAGGAAGGTTTGTCGACTGAGTCAGTGTGGGTGGAAGTTCGGAACAGCAAGGCAGCAGTCACCTCACTGGGGGTTTTCTACAGACCCCAAATAGCAGTTGGGAGATCAAAGAACTCATTGGCCGGCAGATTGTTGAAAAGTGCAAACGTAGCAGGGTTGTTGTTATGGGTGACTTCAACTTTCCCAATATAGATTGAAACCTCCTTAGTGCAGATGGTTTGGATGGAGCTGTTTTTGTCAGGTGTGTTCAGGAGGGTTTCCTTACTCAGTATGTGGACAGGCCGATGAGGGGGGGAGGCCATTTTGGATTTGGTGCTCGGCAATGAGCCAGGACAGGTGTCAGATCTCGTGGTGGGAGAGCACTTTGGCGACAGTGACCGCAAGACCCTCACATTTACCATAGCCGTGGAAAGGGAAAGGAGCAGTTACCAGGGGAAGATATTTAACTGGGGTCAAGGAAACTATGACGCTATCAGACAGGAATTGGGAAGAACAGATTGGGAGCAATTGTTCCACAGAAAGGGCACAGCAGACATGTGGAGGCTGTTCAAGGAGCAGTTGTTGTGAGTGATGTATAAATTTGTTCCTCTGAGACAGATAAGAAGGGGTAAGATTAAGGAGCCTTGGATGACGGGTACGTAGGGGCTTCTTGTCAAAAAGAAAAGGCAGCGTACGTAAGGTGGAGGAAGTGAGGGTCTAGCACAGCTTTAGAGTATTACAGGCCTGCTCGGAAGGAGCTCAAAAGATATTGCCTGTACAATTGTTACCTGTTACAACCTTTGCGTCCACGCTTGCTCATTCAATGGTGTCAAGATGCCAGCAGTGCGTGTACCTTCTCCATCCCCTAATGCCGTCAGATCACACAAGGCATAGTCCTTACTGAAAATCTTCTGATCAACCAAAGTTCATTGTAATGGACATTTTAGTTATCTGTCATGAAACGAAAACTGATTCTGACTGGCATGACCTGCAGTGCAAATGAATATAATCTGCGAAACGAGATTCCTTATGGGCTTGCAGCCGCTACAAATAATTGCTTTTCAAAGACGTTGCATACATACAATTTTTTCTCCTATCACCTTAGATTATTTTTTTGTTTATGCATGTTGTGTGGGTTTCCAGTCAGGCCCATAAATACAGGTTGATGCAGTCACTGTTACAACATGGTATTGAAGGAGAATTTGTGATCTTTGGAGTTTCATTCCAGTGTATGATGGAGTGCATCATCAAGCCACTTCAGATCTCTACTGGTGACTATATTGTTGCAAGTTTTCAAGTGTTACCGATGGTCACATAAAATATGGCCTTTTTGTTGTTGCGCTATTCATCTTAACTGCACCATATCTAGTATTTAGGCTTGGAAACAATTTCTGTTTTTTTGATTTACTTATTCAAAATCATTTATGATTGTTGTCATGATATCTACAATATGTTATTTTGATTGGACATAGAGGTTTGGATCTGTCTTAATGGAAATAAAGTATGCGCTTATAAAACCCCGTCTGGGCAAGGTAGTTGCTCAGTGGTGAGAGCTGCTCATGCACTGGGGAGCCAGTTGAGATTCCAGTCTTGGGTCACTATCCGTGTGGAATTGACACGTCCTCCCCACATCTGCGAGGGGCTTCTGCCAGGTGCTCCGGGCTTCTGCCAGGTGCTCCAGGCTTCGTCGGAGGCTCACTGATGATGTTACCGAGAATGGTGATGAAACGTCTGAAAACTGACCTTCCAGCTCAGCGAGCAAACTCACGTGCAGGTGCTCCAGTTTTCTCCCATTGTTCAAAGATGTGCAGGTCCTTATATGTGATTTGTGAAGCATTTCTTAAATGTTTCAATCCTGCCAGGATCCAGTGCCTTGGACAAAATAACTGGAGATGAATAAAAGATACAGTGCCTTTTGACACCATTTCCTGCTGGATTTTCATCAATCCTGCTTTTTATCGGTGACAACTTCCATGACCTTTTTGATGCTATGTCTGAATTGACAGTCTAGTTCCAAATATTTGTTGTGCAGTATTTCAAGGTCTCTGTTACAGCATACCCATGAATGTCCACTTCAAAAGATACTTCCATATCATAGAATCCCTACAGTGTGGAAACAAGCCCCTTTTGACCCAACAAGTCCACAGCCACCCTCCAAAGAGCATCTCACCCTGACTCATCCCCCGACCCTTTCCTCAGTAACCCTACATTTCCCATGACTAACACACCTAATCTACACATCCCTAAACACAATGGGCAAGTTTGGCATGGCCCATACACCTAGCCTGCACATCTTTGGACAGTGGGAGGAAACCAGAGCACCCAGCAGGAACCCATGCAGGCATGGGCAGAATGTACAAACTCCGCACAGAAAATCGTCCAACGGTGGGATCGAACCTGGGTCCCTGGCGCTGTGAGTCAGCAGTGCTAACCACTGAGCCACCGTGCTGCCCTTGGAGTTAGACAGAGCTTGCTTGTTCCTGGGTGGCCTCAAACTGCCAACCTCCACTTAGTGGCAAAAGTGCTGACCAACTGCACTCATCTTCACTGGTTTTTGCTTTGTATCATTGAATTCAATTCTTCAAACTCTATGATAAATATTTAAATTTCCATTGATATGTGAGGGTTGTTTTTAGTAGGCAGTATTGGTTTATTATGCTTCATTGGTACATAATGAATATTGTATGTATATGCAAATGGGCAAGTTGGTAACGATGCAGTCCGCAGACCTGGAGGCTAATAACACTGTCCTTCAATCACCCACGATGCCCTCTGCAAATTGGTAGAAAACAAAAATTTCTATAAAATTCATCTCTTCTCCCGTCAGTCGATCAAAATTAATTCAGGATTTTGTACAGGCCAATTACCGTAAGATTACACGGGCCTAAACAAAACTGCTGGCTCATATTAGTTCAGTAAAGTGAAAGGGCAACAATAGAGGCAGTCGGAACTGCAGATGCTGGAGAATCTGAGATAAGAAGGTGTAAAGCTGGATGAACACAGCAGGCCAAGCAGTATCATCCGGCTCTACACCTTGTTATCTCAGATTCTCCAGCGCCAATTTTCTGAAGTAGGGTCTCATCCCGAAACATCAGCTTTCTTGCTCCTCTGATGCTGCTTGGCCTGCTGTGTTCATCCAGCTCTCCACCTTGGGCAACAATAGAGTATGCTTTTAGTCGCTAGATATGTTATGTGGGTTTGTCTTCCTTCGGGTGGAGTTAGTGGAACCGAAAAAGATGTCTCCCTCACAGCGTTTGTGACACAAGAATTGCATCGTTCCTTGGCGGCATTTCAACAGAATAATATTCAGAGATTTCCCGAGTGGTAAGAATGTAACTTCTTTTACTTGATCTCACTTTTTCCAACAATTGGAAAATAGATTTTAGAAATAACGTCGAGCTGATGAAGTGTGAAAAGAAGAATAATTCCAAGCAGTGGTGGGAGTTGGTCAGTGAGGTGGGATGAGTGGATAGGTGGGAGAGAAGGCGGACAGGTCATGGAGGCAGGGATAAGGGGAGGAACTAGTCTTGGGATGAGGCTAGCGGGTGGGGAGATTTTGAGGGTGGCAAAGTCCATATTGAGGCTATTGAGTTGGAAGCTCCCGAGGTGGAATATGAGGTGCTGCTCCTCTAGTTTCTGGGTGGTGTGAATGTGACACTGGAAGAGGCCCAGGATGGATATGTCGTCCAGGGAGTGGGAGGGGGAGTTGAAGTGATGCAATGATTTGGATATGAAAATGGAAGGTGTGGTTAGTAAGTTTCCCAATGATTAAAGGTGTAGTAGCCAGCCAAGAAGGTCACCTCAGAATGCAATGGGACATTGACAAGGGCCAGTAAACTGAGGAGTGGCAGACGGAGTTGAGGTTAGATAAATGTGAGGTGCTACATTTTGGAAAGGCAAATCAGGGCAGCACGTATACACTGAAGGTTGTGGGGAGAGTTGCTTAATAAAGAAACGCTGGAGTGCAGTTTCGTAGTTCCATCAAAGTACAGCCACCGGTAGAAAGGATATGAAGGAGACATTTGGTGTGCTCGCCTTTATCGCTCAGTGCATTGAGTATAGGAGTTGGGAGATCACTTAGCAGCGATATAGGATGTTGGTTCGGCTGCTTTTGGAATACTGCAATCGATTTTGGTCTCCTTGCGAGAGGAAGGATGTTGGCGCAACATTGAGGGCCGAAGGGCCTGTTCTGTGCTGTCTTGTTGTATGTTGTAAACTTGAAAGGGTTCAGAGAAGATCTACAAGGATGTTACGAGCATCGGAGGTTGGAGGTATACCGTGGGCTTGAACAGGCAGCTATTTCTTGGAACTTTGGAGTTCAGGGCTGACCATATAGAAGTTTATACAATTACGAGGGACGTGGATAGAGCAAACAGCCAAGATCTTTTCCCAGGGTTGCTGGAATCCAAAACTGGAGGGAACAGGTTAAAAATGAGAGAGGTAAGATTTAAAATGGACCGGATTTTTTTTCATAGTGGTGCATGTATGGAATGAGCTGCCAGAGGAGATGGTGGAGGCTTGTACGTTTAAAAGGCATCTGGATGGGTTTATGAATAGGACGGGTTGAGAGGAATATGGGCCAAATGTTGGCAAATGGGACTAAATTAATTTAGGATATCTGGTCAACAGAGACAAATTGGGCCAAAGGATCTGTTTCCCCGCTGTACATCTCTCTGATTCTCAGTGTCTTTTTTCTTAACCACGTGGCCCATAATTAGAAAAACTTGAATCAGGATTTGGGAATGTGACAATTCTAATTGGATCTGTTTGATGAAATTAACTCTGTAGGTAATGGTGGTTGCATTATGATTTGTTAAATTTGAGTTTATTGCAGCATCTTTTCGAATAGAGGAAACACATGTAATCAAAATTGAAAATCAAAACATGGTAAAATTTTGCATTGGAAATACATGACCAGCCATTGGAGGAGATTCATGATCATTGCATTCAAGTGAGAACAACAAATGCGATTCAGTGACTCAGTGAAACGGGATGCAGTGACTGAGGGTAATGGGATGCAGTGACTTACGGAAATGGGATGCAGTGATTTACAGAAATGGGATAAAGTGACTGAGGGAAATGGGATGTAGTGTCTGAGTGAAATGGGATGCAGTGACTGAGTGAAATGTGATGCAGTGACTGAGGGAAAGGATATTCAGTGACTGAGGGTAATGGGATGCAGGTACTGAGGGTAATGGGATGCAGTGACTGATAGAAATGGGATGCAGTAACTGATGGAAATGGGATGCAGTGACTGATGGAAATGGGATGCAGTGACTGATGGAAATGGGATGCAGTGGCTGATGGAAATGGGATGCAGTGACTGATGGAAATGGGATGCAGTGGCTGAGTGAAATGGGATGCAGTGACTGAGATGAATGGGATGCAGTGACTGAGGGAATGGAGATGTAGTGACTGTTGAAAATGTGATGCTGTGACTGCGGGTAATGGGATGCAGTGACTCAGTGAAATGGGATGCCGTGTCTGTGTGAAATGGCATGCGGTGACTGAATGAAATGGATTGCAGTGACTGAGGAAAAGGAGATGCAGTGACTGTGGGAAATGGGATGCTGTGACTGAGGGGATTGGGATGCAGTGACTGAGTGAGATGGGATGCAGTGACTGAGTGAAATGGGATGCAGTGACTGAGTGAGATGGGATGCAGTGACTGAGTGAGATGGGATGCAGTGACTGAGTGAGATAGGATGCAGTGACTGAGGGAAATGGGATGCTGTGACTGAGGGGATTGGGATGCAGTGACTGAGTGAGATGGGATGCAGTGACTGAGTGAGATAGGATGCAGTGACGAGTGGAAATGGGATGCAGTGACTGGTGGAAATGGGATTCAGAGACTGGTGGAAATGGGATTCAGTGACTCAGGGAACGGAGATGCAGTGTCTGTGGGAAAGGAGATGCCGTCCCTGTGGGAAATGGCATGCAGTGACTGAGTGAAATGGGAAGCTGTGAATGAGTGAAATGGGATGCCGTGACTGAGGGTAATTGGATGCCGTGACTGAGGGTAATTGGATGCCGTGACTGAGGGTAATGTGATGCAGTGACTGAGTGAAATGGGGTGCAGTGACTGAGTGAAATGGGATGCGGTGACTGAGGGAAATGGGATGCGGTGACTGAGGGAAATGGAATGCGGTGACTGTCGGGAATCAGGTGCGGTGACTGATGAAAATGGATGCTCTGTCTCAGTTGAATAGGATTCAACGTCTCCATTAAATAGGATGCAATGACTGAGTCAAATGGGATGCAGTGACTGAGTGAAAAAGGATGCAATGACTGAGTGAAATGGGATGCAGTGGCTGAGTGAAAAGGGATGCAGTGACTGAGTGAAATGGGATGCAGTGACTGATGGAGATGGGATGCAGTGACTGAGGGAAATGGGATGCAGTGACTGAGGGAATGGAGAAGCAGTGACTGTGGAAACAGGATGCTGTGATTGAGGGGAATGGGTTGCAGTGGCTGAGTGAAAGGTGACGCCGTGTCTCTGTGAAATGGGATGCAGTGACTGAGGGTAATGGGATGCAGTGACTGAGGGTAATGGGATGCAGTGACTGAGTGAAATGGGATGCGGTGACTGAGGGGAATGGAATGCGGTGACTGAGGGGAATGGAATGCGGTGACTTTGGGAAATAGGGTGCGGTGACTGAGGTAATGGGATGTACCGTCTCAGTTCAATGAGAGACACTGTCTCAGTTAAATGGGATGCCCTGACTGAGTGAAGTGGGAGGCAGTGACTGAGTGAAGTTGGAGGCAGTCACTGAGCGAAGTGGGAGGCGGTGACTGAGCGAAGTGGGAGGCACTGACTGAGTGAAATGGGAGGCAGTGACCGAGGTAAATGGGAGGCCGTGACTGAGTGTAATGGGATGCCGTGACTGCGTGAAATGGGACGCGGTGACTGCGTGAAAAGGGACGCGGTGACTGCGTGAAATGGGACGCGGTGACTGCGTAAAATGGGACGCGGCGACTACGTGAAATGGGACGCGGTGACTGCGTGAAATGGGACGCGGTGGCGGAGTGAAATGGGACGCGGTGACTGAGTGAAATGGGATTCCGTGACTGAGTGAAATGGGATGCGGTGACTTAGGGTAATGGGATGCAGTGACTGAGGGTAATGGGATGCAGTGACTGAGTGAAATGGGATGCGGTGACTGAGGGGAATGGAATGCGGTGACTTTGGGAAATAGGGTGCGGTGACTGAGGTAATGGGATGTACCGTCTCAGTTCAATGAGAGACACTGTCTCAGTTAAATGGGATGCTCTGACTGAGTGAAATGGGATGCAGTGACTGAGGCAAAGGAGATGCAGGGACTGAGGCAAATAGGACGCAGTGACTGAGTGAAATGGGGTGCCCTAACTGTGTGAAATGGGATGCAGTGACTGAGGGAAATGGGATGCAGTGACTGAGGGAAATGGGATGCAGTGACTGAGGGAAATGGGAGGCAGTGACTGAGGGAAAGGAGATGCAGTGACTGAGGGAAATGTGATGCAGCGACTGAGTGAAATGCGATTCAGTGACTATGGGGAATGGGATGCAATGGCTGAGTGAAATGGGCTGCAGTAACTGAGGGAAATGAGATGCAGTGACTGAGGGAAATGGGATGCATTGACTGAGTGAAATGGGAGGCAGTGATTGAGTGAAATGGGATGCAGTGACTGAGGGAAGTGGGGTGCAGTTACTGAGTGAAATGTGATGCAGTAACTGGGTCAAAATGTGATACAGTGACTGAGTGAACTGGGATGCAGTGACTGAGGGAAAGGAGATGCAGTGAATGATGGAAATGGGATGCTGTGACTGAGGGAAATGGTATGCAGTGACTGAGGGTAATGTGATGCAGTGACTGAGGAAAGGAGATGCAGTGACTATGGGAAATGGGTTGCAGTGACTGAGTGAAATGTGATGCACTGACTGAGTGAAATGTGATGCACTAACTGAGTGAAATGTGATGCAGTGACTGAGTGAAATAGGATGCAGTGAATGTGGGAAATGGGATGCAGTGACTGAGGTAAATGGGAGGGAGTGACTGACTGAAATGGGTGGGAGTGACTGACTGAAATTGTAGGCAGTGACTGAGTGAAGTGGGTGGCAGCGACTGAGTGAAGTTGGAGGCAGTCACTGAGCGAAGTGGGAGGCAGTGACTGAGTGAAGTGGGAGGCAGTGACTGAGTGAAGTGGGAGGCACTGACTGAGTGAAATGGGAGGCCGTGACTGAGGTAAATGGGAGGCCGTGACTGAGTGAAAGGGGATGCCGTGACTGAGTGAAAGGGGATGCCGTGACTAAGTGAAAAGGGATGCTGTGACCGAGTAATGTGATGCAGTGACTGAGTGAAATGGGATGCACTGACTGAGTGAACTGGGACGCAGTGACTGAGTGAAATGCGATGCAGTGACTGAGGATAGGACACAGTGACTGAGGGAAATGGGGTGCACTGACTGAGTGAAACGGGATGCAGTGACTGAGGGAAATGGGATGCAGTGACTGAGGGAAATGGGATGCAGTGACTGAGGGAAATGGGATGCAGTGACTGAATGAAATGGGTTGCAGTGACTGAGTGTAATGGGATGCAGTGACTATGGGAAATGGGTTGCAGTGACTGAGTGAAATGGGATGCAGTGGCTGAGTGAAATGGGATGCAGTGACTGCGTGAAATGGGATGCGGTGACTGCGTGAAATGGGACGCGGTGACTGCGTGAAATGGGACGCGGTGACTGCGTGAAATGGGACGCGGTGACTGCGTGAAATGGGACGCGGTGACTGCGTGAAATGGGACACGGTGACTGCGTGAAATGGGATGCGGTGACTGAGTGAAATGGGACGCAGTGACTGAGCGAAATAGGATGCAGTGACTGTGGGGATTAGGGTCCGGTGACTGATGGAAATGGATTCACTGTCTCCATTAAATGGGATGCAGTGACTGAGTGAAATGGGAGGGAGTGACTGACTGAAAGGGGAGGGAGTGACTGATTTAAATGGGAGGGAGTGACTGAGTGAAATGGGATGCAGCGACTGAAGGAAATGGGAGGGAGTGACTGAGTGAATTGGGAGGGAGTGACTGAAATGGGATGCAGTGACTGTGGGAAATGGGAGGGAGTGACTGACTGAAATGGGAGGCAGTGACTGAGTGAAGTGGGAGGCAGTGACTGAGTGAAATGGGATGCAGCCGCTGAGTGAAATGGGATGCAGTCGCCGAGTGAAATGAGATGCAGTGGCTGTGTGATCTGGGATGCAGTGACAGTGTGAACTGGGATGCAGTGACTGAGTGAAATGAGATGCAGTGACTGAGGGAAATGGGACGCATGGCTGTGTGAACTGGGATGCAGTGACTGTGAGAAATGGTGTGCAGTGACTGAGTGAAATGGTGTGCAGTGACTGAGTGAAATGGGATGCAGTGGCTGAGTGAAATGGGATGCAGTGGCTGAGTGAAATGGGACACTGTGACTGAATGAAATGGGATGCAGTGACTGAGGGGAATGCAATGCTGTTTCTGAGTGAACTGGGATGCCGTTTCTGAGTGAAATGGGATGCAGTGACGAGGGGAAATGGGATGCAGTGACTATGAAATGGGGTGCAGTGACTGAGGGAAATGGGATACAGTGACTGAGGGAAATGGGATGCAGTGACTGAGTGAAATGGGACGCAGTGGCCGAGTGAAATGGGACGCAGTGGCCGAGTGAAATGGGACGCAGTGGCCGAGTGAAATGGGACGCAGTGGCCGAGTGAAATGGGACGCAGTGGCCGAGTGAAATGGGATGCAGTGGCCGAGTGAAATGGGATGCAGTGGCTGAGTGAAATGGGATGCAGTGGCTGAGTGAAATGGGATGCAGTGACTGAGGGGAATGCAATACTGTTTCTGAGTGAACTGGGATGCCGTTTCTGAGTGAAATGGGATGCAGTGACTGAGTGAAATGCGATGCAGTGACTGAGGATAGGACGCAGTGACTGAGGGAAATGGGGTGCACTGACTGAGTGAAACGGGATGCAGTGACTGAATGAAACGGGATGCAGTGACTGAGGGAAATGGGATGCAGTGACTGTGGGCATGAGGGTGCGGTGACTGATGGAAATGGATTCACTGTCTCCGTTAAATGGGATGCAGTGACTGAGTGAAATGGGAGGGAGTGACTGACTGAAATGGGTGGGAGTGACTTAGGGAAATGGGATGCTGTGACTGAGGGTAATGGGATGCAGTGACTGAGGGTAATGGGATGCAGTGACTGATGGAAATGGGATGCGGCGGCTGAGGGGAATGGAATGCGGTGACTGAGGGGAATGGAATGCGGTGACTTTGGGAAATAGGGTGCGGTGACTGAGGGTAATGGGATGCACCGTCTCAGTTCAATGAGATTCACTGTCTCAGTTAAATGGGATGCTCTGACTGAGTGAAAAGGGATGCTGTAACTGAGGCAAAGGAGATGCAGGGACTGTGGGAAATGGGTTGCAGTGACTGAGGGAAATGGGACGCAGTGACTGAGGGTAATGGGACGCACTGACTGAGTGAACTGGGATGCACTGACTGAGGGTAATGGGATGCAGTGACTGATGGAAATGGGATGTGGCGGCTGAGGGGAATGGAATGCGGTGACTGAGGGGAATGGAATGCGGTGACTTTGGGAAATAGGGTGCGGTGACTGAGGGTAATGGGATGCACCGTCTCAGTTCAATGAGATTCACTGTCTCAGTTAAATGGGATGCTCTGACTGAGTGAAAAGGGATGCTGTAACTGAGGCAAAGGAGATGCAGGGACTGTGGGAAATGGGTTGCAGTGACTGAGGGAAATGGGACGCAGTGACTGAGGGTAATGGGACGCACTGACTGAGTGAACTGGGATGCACTGACTGAGGGAAATGCGATGCAGTGACTGAGGATAGGACGCAGTGACTGAGGCAAATAGGACGCATTGACTGAGTGAAATGGGAGGCAGTGACTGAGGGAAGTGGGGTGCAGTTACTGAGTGAAATGTGATGCAGTAACTGGGTCAAAATGTGATACAGTGACTGAGTGAACTGGGATGCAGTGACTGAGGGAAAGGAGATGCAGTGAATGATGGAAATGGGATGCTGTGACTGAGGGTAATGTGATACAGTGACTGAGGGTAATGTGATGCAGTGACTGAGGGTAATGTGATGCAGTGACTGAGGAAAGGAGATGCAGTGACTATGGGAAATGGGTTGCAGTGACTGAGTGAAATGTGATGCACTGACTGAGTGAAATGTGATGCACTGACTGAGTGAAATGTGATGCACTGACTGAGTGAAATGTGATGCACTGACTGAGTGAAATGGGATGCAGTGACTGAGTGAAATGGGATGCAGTGACTGAGTGAAATGGGATGCAGTGACTGAGTGAAATGGGATGCAATGACTGTGGGAAATGTGTTGCAGTGACTATGGGAAATGGGTTGCAGTGACTGTGCCAAATGGGTTGCAGTGACTGAGTGAAATGTGATGCAGTGACTGAGTGAAATGTGATGCAGTGACTGAGTGAAATAGGATGCAGTGACTGAGGGAAAGGAGATGCAGTGAATGTGGGAAATGGGATGCAGTGACTGAGGGAAATGGGAGGGAGTGACTGACTGAAATGTTAGGCAGTGATTGACTGAAATGGTAGGCAGTGACTGAGTGAAGTGGGAGGCAGTGACTGAGCGAAGTGGGAGGCAGTGACTGAGCGAAGTGGGAGGCAGTGACTGAGCGAAGTGGGAGGCAGTGACTGAGCGAAGTGGGAGGCACTGACTGAGTGAAATGGGAGGCAGTGACTGAGGTAAATGGGAGGCCGTGACTAAGTGAAATGGGACGCGGTGACTGAGTGAAATGGGATGCCGTGACTGAGTGAAATGGGATGCCGTGACTGAGTGAAATGGGATGCCGTGACTGAGTGAAATGGGATGCGGTGACTGAGGGGAATGGAATGCAGTGACTTTGGGAAATAGGTTGCGGTGACTGAGGTAATGGGATGTACCGTCTCAGTTCAATGAGAGACACTGTCTCAGTTAAATGGGATGCTCTGACTGAGTGAAGTGGGAGGCAGTGACTGAGTGAAGTTGGAGGCAGTCACTGAGCGAAGTGGGAGGTGGTGACTGAGCGAAGTGGGAGGCACTGACTGAGTGAAATGGGAGGCAGTGACCGAGGTAAATGGGAGGCCGTGACTGAGTGTAATGGGATGCCGTGACTGCGTGAAATGGGACGCGGTGACTGCGTGAAAAGGGACGCGGTGACTGCGTGAAATGGGACGCGGTGACTGCGTAAAATGGGACGCGGCGACTACGTGAAATGGGACGCGGTGACTGCGTGAAATGGGACCCGGTGGCGGAGTGAAATGGGACGCGGTGACTGAGTGAAATGGGACGCGGTGACTGAGTGAAATGGGATGCGGTGACTGAGTGAAATGGGATGCGGTGACTGAGGGTAATGGGATGCAGTGACTGAGGGTAATGGGATGCAGTGACTGAGTGAAATGGGATGCGGTGACTGAGGGGAATGGAATGCGGTGACTTTGGGAAATAGGGTGCGGTGACTGAGGTAATGGGATGTACCGTCTCAGTTCAATGAGAGACACTGTCTCAGTTAAATGGGATGCTCTGACTGAGTGAAATGGGATGCAGTGACTGAGGCAAAGGAGATGCAGGGACTGAGGATAGGATGCAGTGACTGAGGCAAATAGGACGCAGTGACTGAGTGAAATGGGGTGCCCTGACTGTGTGAAATGGGATGCAGTGACTGAGGGAAATGGGATGCAGTGACTGAGGGAAATGGGAGGCAGTGACTGAGGGAAATGGGAGGCAGTGACTGAGGGAAAGGAGATGCAGTGACTGAGGGAAATACGATGCAGTGACTGAGGATAGGACGCAGTGACTGAGGCAAATAGGACGCAGTGACTGAGTGAAATGGGGTGCCCTGACTGTGTGAAATGGGATGCAGTGACTGAGGGAAATGGGATGCAGTGACTGAGGGAAATGTGATGCAGCGACTGAGTGAAATGCGATTCAGTGACTATGGGGAATGGGATGCAATGGCTGAGTGAAATGGGCTGCAGTAACTGAGGGAAAGGAGATGCAGTGACTGAGGGAAATGGGATGCATTGACTGAGTGAAATGGGAGGCAGTGATTGAGTGAAATGGGATGCAGTGACTGAGGGAAGTGGGGTGCAGTTACTGAGTGAAATGTGATGCAGTAACTGGGTCAAAATGTGATACAGTGACTGAGTGAACTGGGATGCAGTGACTGAGGGAAAGGAGATGCAGTGAATGTGGGAAATGGGATGCTGTGACTGAGGGAAATGGTATGCTGTGACTGAGGGAAATGGTATGCTGTGACTGAGGGAAATGGTATGCTGTGACTGAGGGTAATGTGATGCAGTGACTGAGGGTAATGTGATGCAGTGACTGAGGAAAGGAGATGCAGTGACTATGGGAAATGGGTTGCAGTGACTGAGTGAAATGTGATGCACTGACTGAGTGAAATGTGATGCTCTAACTGAGTGAAATGTGATGCAGTGACTGAGTGAAATAGGATGCAGTGAATGTGGGAAATGGGATGCAGTGACTGAGGGAAATGGGAGGGAGTGACTGACTGAAATGGGTGGGAGTGACTGACTGAAATTGTAGGCAGTGACTGAGTGAAGTGGGTGGCAGCGACTGAGTGAAGTTGGAGGCAGCCACTGAGCGAAGTGGGAGGCAGTGACTGAGTGAAGTGGGAGGCACTGACTGAGTGAAATGGGAGGCCGTGACTGAGGTAAATGGGAGGCCGTGACTGAGTGAAAGGGGATGCCATGACTGAGTGAAAGGGGATGCCGTGACTAAGTGAAAAGGGATGCTGTGACCGAGTGAAATGGGATGCACTGACTGAGTGAACTGGGACGCAGTGACTGAGTGAAATGCGATGCAGTGACTGAGGATAGGACACAGTGACTGAGGGAAATGGGGTGCACTGACTGAGTGAAACGGGATGCAGTGACTGAGGGAAATGGGATGCAATGACTGAGGGAAATGGGATGCAGTGACTGAGGGAAATGGGATGCAGTGACTGAGGGAAATGGGATGCAGTGACTGAATGAAATCGGTTGCAGTGACTGAGTGTAATGGGATGCATTGACTATGGGAAATGGGTTGCAGTGATTGAGTGAAATGGGATGCAGTGGCTGAGTGAAATGGGATGCAGTGACTGCGTGAAATGGGATGCGGTGACTGCGTGAAATGGGACGCGGTGACTGCGTGAAATGGGACGCGGTGACTGCATGAAATGGGACACGGTGACTGCGTGAAATGGGATGCGGTGACTGAGTGAAATGGGACGCAGTGACTGAGCGAAATGGGACGCAGTGACTGAGCGAAATAGGATGCAGTGACTGTGGGGATTAGGGTCCGGTGACTGATGGAAATGGATTCACTGTCTCCATTAAATGGGATGCAGTGACTGAGTGAAATGGGAGGGAGTGACTGACTGAAATGGGAGGGAGTGACTGACTGAAAGGGGAGGGAGTGACTGATTTAAATGGGAGGGAGTGACTGAGTGAAATGGGATGCAGTGACTGAAGGAAATGGGAGGGAGTGACTGAGTGAATTGGGAGGGAGTGACTGAAATGGGATGCAGTGACTGTGGGAAATGGGAGGGAGTGACTGACTGAAATGGGAGGCAGTGACTGAGTGAAGTGGGAGGCAGTGACTGAGTGAAATGGGATGCAGCCGCTGAGTGAAATGGGATGCAGTCGCCGAGTGAAATGAGATGCAGTGGCTGTGTGATCTGGGATGCAGTGACTGAGTGAAATGAGATGCAGTGACTGAGCGAAATGGGACGCATGGCTGTGTGAACTGGGATGCAGTGACTGCGAGAAATGGTGTGCAGTGACTGAGTGAAATGGTGTGCAGTGACTGAGTGAAATGGGATGCAGTGACTGAGGGAAATGGGACGCTGTGACTGAGTGAAATGGGATGCAGTGACTCAGTGAAATGTGATGCATTGACTGAGGGGAATGGGATGCAGTGGCTGAGTGAAATGGGATGCAGTGACTGAGGGGAATGCAATGCTGTTTCTGAGTGAACTGGGATGCCGTTTCTGAGTGAAGTGGGATGCAGTGACGAGGGGAAATGGGATGCAGTGACTATGAAATGGGGTGCAGTGACTGAGGGAAATGGGATACAGTGACTGAGGGAAATGGGATGCAGTGACTGAGTGAAATGAGATGCAGTGGCCGAGTGAAATGGGACGCAGTGGCCGAGTGAAATGGGACGCAGTGGCTGAGTGAAATGGGACGCAGTGGCTGAGTGAAATGGGATGCAGTGACTGAGGGGAATGCAATGCTGCTTCTGAGTGAACTGGGATGCCGTTTCTGAGTGAAATGGGATGCAGTGACTGAGTGAAATGCGATGCAGTGACTGAGGATAGGACGCAGTGACTGAGGGAAATGGGGTGCACTGACTGAGTGAAACGGGATGCAGTGACTGAATGAAACGGGATGCAGTGACTGAGGGAAATGGGATGCAATGACTGAGGGAAATGGGATGCAGTGACTGAGGGAAATGGGATGCAGTGGCCGAGTGAAATGGGTTGCAGTGGCCGAGTGAAATAGGATGCAGTGGCCGAGTGAAATGGGATGCAGTGGCCGAGGGAAATGGAATGCACTGACTGAGGGGAATGCGATGCAGTGACTGAGGGAAATGGGTTGCAGTGACTGCGGGAAATGGGTTGCAGTTACTGAGGGAAATGGGATGCCGTGACTGATGGAAATGGGATGCAGTGACTGATAGAAATGGGATGCAGTGACTGATGGAAATGGGATGCAGTGACTGATGGAAATGGGATGCAGTGACTGATGGAAATAGTGTGCTGTGACTGACGAAAATGGGATGCTATGACTGAGAGTTATGGGTTGCAGTGGGTGAGGGGAATGGGATGCTGACACTGAGTGAGCTGGGATTCTGTGACTCAGTGTAATGGGATGCAGTGTCTGACTGAAATGGGATGCAGTGACTGACTGAAAGGGAATGCAGTGACTGTGGGAAACCGAATGCTGTGACTGAGGGTAATGGGATGCCGTTTCTGAGTAAACTGGGATGCCGTTTCTGAGTGAAATGGGATGCGGTGACTGAGTGAAATGGGGTGCAGTGACTGAGCGAAGTGGAATCAGTGATTGAGTGAAATTGGCTGCAATGACTGAGTGAACTGGGATGCCGAGACTGAAGAGAGGAGATGCAGTGGCTGAGTGAAATGGGATGCAGTGACTGAGTGAAATGGGAACAGTGACTGATTGAAATGGGATGCAGTGACTGAGGGAATGGAGATGTAGTGACTGTTGAAAATGTGATGCAGTGACTGAGTGAAAGGGAATGCAGTGACTGATGGTAATGGGATGCAGTGAATGAGGGAAATGCGATGCCGTTTCTGAGTGAACTGGGATGCCGTTTCTGAATGAAATGGGATGCAGTGACTGAGTGAAATGGGGTGCTGTGACTGGGGGAAATGGGATGCAGTTACTGTGAAATGGGGTGCAGTGATTGAAGGCAGTGGGATGCAGTGAGTGAGTGAAATTGGCTGCAGTGACTGAGTGAAATGGGATGCAGTGGCTGAGTGAAATGGGATGCTGTGACTGAGTGAAATGGGATGCAGTGACTGAGATAAATGGGATGCAGTGACTGAGTGAAAGGGAATGCAGTGACTGATGGTAATGGGATGCAGTGAATGAGGGAAATGCGATGTCGTTTCTGAGTGAACTGGGATGCAGTGACTGAGTGAACTGGGATGCAGTGACTGAGTGAACTGGATGCAGTGACTGAGGGAAATGGGGTGCAGTGACTGAGGGAAATGGGATGCAGTGACTGAGGGAATGGAGATGCAGTGACTGTGGGAAATGGCATGCAGTGACTGAGGATAATGGGATGCAGTGACAGGGGAATGGGATGCAGAGACTGAGTGAAATGGGGTGCAGTGACTGAGTGAAATGGGATGCAGTGACTGCGGGAATTGGGATGCAGTGACTGCGGGAAATGGGTTGCAGTGACTGAGGGAATGGAGATGCAGTGACTGTGGGAAATGGGGTGCAGTGACTGAGGGAAATGGGATGCAGTGACTGTGGGAAATGGCATGCAGTGACTGAGGATAATGGGATGCAGTGACAGGGGAATGGGATGCAGAGACTGAGTGAAATGGGGTGCAGTGACTGCGGGAATTGGGATGCAGTGACTGCGGGAAATGGGTTGCAGTGACTGAGGGAAATGGGATGCACTGACTGATGGAAATGGGATGCACTGACTGGTGGAAATGGGATGCTCTGACTGGGGGTAATGGGATGGTCTGACTGACGGTAATGGGATGCAGTGACTCTGTGAAATGCGATGCATTGACTGAGTGGAATGGGCTGCAGTGACTGAGGGAAATGGGATGCAGTGACAGAGATAAATGGGATGCAGTGACAGAGATAAATGGGATGCAGTGACTGAAAAAAATGTGATGCAGTGACTGAGGGAAATGGGATGCAGTCACTGACGGTAATGGGTTTGCAGTGACTGAGATAAATGGGATGCAGTGACTGACGGTAATGGGACATATTGACTGAGTGGACTGGGACGCAGTGGCTGAGTGAAATGGGATGCAGTGAATTAGTGAAATGAGCTGCAGTGACTGAGTGAAATGGGCTGCAGTGAGTCAGTGAAATGGGCTGCAGTGAGTCAGTGAAATGGGCTGCAGTGACTGAGTGAAATGGGCTGCAGTGACTGAGGGAATTGGGCTGCAGTGACTGAGGGAAATGGGACACACTGACTGAGTGGACTGGGACACAGTGGCTGAGTGAAATGGATGCACTGTCTCGGTTAAATGGGATTCACTGTCTCCGTTAATTGGGATGCAGTGACTGACGGAAATGGGATGCAGTGACTGCGGGAAATGGGATGCCGTGACTGAGTGTAATGGGACGCGGTGACTGAGTGAAATGGGATGCCGTGACTGAGTGAAATGGGATGCCGTGACTGAGTGAAATGGGATGCCGTGACTGAGTGAAATGGGATGCCGTGACTGAGTGAAATGGGATGCGGTGACTGAGGGGAATGGAATGCAGTGACTTTGGGAAATAGGTTGCGGTGACTGAGGTAATGGGATGTACCGTCTCAGTTCAATGAGAGACACTGTCTCAGTTAAATGGGATGCTCTGACTGAGTGAAGTGGGAGGCAGTGACTGAGTGAAGTTGGAGGCAGTCACTGAGCGAAGTGGGAGGTGGTGACTGAGCGAAGTGGGAGGCACTGACTGAGTGAAATGGGAGGCAGTGACCGAGGTAAATGGGAGGCCGTGACTGAGTGTAATGGGATGCCGTGACTGCGTGAAATGGGACGCGGTGACTGCGTGAAAAGGGACGCGGTGACTGCGTGAAATGGGACGCGGTGACTGCGTAAAATGGGACGCGGCGACTACGTGAAATGGGACGCGGTGACTGCGTGAAATGGGACCCGGTGGCGGAGTGAAATGGGACGCGGTGACTGAGTGAAATGGGACGCGGTGACTGAGTGAAATGGGATGCGGTGACTGAGTGAAATGGGATGCGGTGACTGAGGGTAATGGGATGCAGTGACTGAGGGTAATGGGATGCAGTGACTGAGTGAAATGGGATGCGGTGACTGAGGGGAATGGAATGCGGTGACTTTGGGAAATAGGGTGCGGTGACTGAGGTAATGGGATGTACCGTCTCAGTTCAATGAGAGACACTGTCTCAGTTAAATGGGATGCTCTGACTGAGTGAAATGGGATGCAGTGACTGAGGCAAAGGAGATGCAGGGACTGAGGATAGGATGCAGTGACTGAGGCAAATAGGACGCAGTGACTGAGTGAAATGGGGTGCCCTGACTGTGTGAAATGGGATGCAGTGACTGAGGGAAATGGGATGCAGTGACTGAGGGAAATGGGAGGCAGTGACTGAGGGAAATGGGAGGCAGTGACTGAGGGAAAGGAGATGCAGTGACTGAGGGAAATACGATGCAGTGACTGAGGATAGGACGCAGTGACTGAGGCAAATAGGACGCAGTGACTGAGTGAAATGGGGTGCCCTGACTGTGTGAAATGGGATGCAGTGACTGAGGGAAATGGGATGCAGTGACTGAGGGAAATGTGATGCAGCGACTGAGTGAAATGCGATTCAGTGACTATGGGGAATGGGATGCAATGGCTGAGTGAAATGGGCTGCAGTAACTGAGGGAAAGGAGATGCAGTGACTGAGGGAAATGGGATGCATTGACTGAGTGAAATGGGAGGCAGTGATTGAGTGAAATGGGATGCAGTGACTGAGGGAAGTGGGGTGCAGTTACTGAGTGAAATGTGATGCAGTAACTGGGTCAAAATGTGATACAGTGACTGAGTGAACTGGGATGCAGTGACTGAGGGAAAGGAGATGCAGTGAATGTGGGAAATGGGATGCTGTGACTGAGGGAAATGGTATGCTGTGACTGAGGGAAATGGTATGCTGTGACTGAGGGAAATGGTATGCTGTGACTGAGGGTAATGTGATGCAGTGACTGAGGGTAATGTGATGCAGTGACTGAGGAAAGGAGATGCAGTGACTATGGGAAATGGGTTGCAGTGACTGAGTGAAATGTGATGCACTGACTGAGTGAAATGTGATGCTCTAACTGAGTGAAATGTGATGCAGTGACTGAGTGAAATAGGATGCAGTGAATGTGGGAAATGGGAGGGAGTGACTGACTGAAATGGGTGGGAGTGACTGACTGAAATTGTAGGCAGTGACTGACTGAAATTGTAGGCAGTGACTGAGTGAAGTGGGTGGCAGCGACTGAGTGAAGTTGGAGGCAGCCACTGAGCGAAGTGGGAGGCAGTGACTGAGTGAAGTGGGAGGCACTGACTGAGTGAAATGGGAGGCCGTGACTGAGGTAAATGGGAGGCCGTGACTGAGTGAAAGGGGATGCCATGACTGAGTGAAAGGGGATGCCGTGACTAAGTGAAAAGGGATGCTGTGACCGAGTGAAATGGGATGCACTGACTGAGTGAACTGGGACGCAGTGACTGAGTGAAATGCGATGCAGTGACTGAGGATAGGACACAGTGACTGAGGGAAATGGGGTGCACTGACTGAGTGAAACGGGATGCAGTGACTGAGGGAAATGGGATGCAATGACTGAGGGAAATGGGATGCAATGACTGAGGGAAATGGGATGCAGTGACTGAATGAAATCGGTTGCAGTGACTGAGTGTAATGGGATGCATTGACTATGGGAAATGGGTTGCAGTGATTGAGTGAAATGGGATGCAGTGGCTGAGTGAAATGGGATGCAGTGACTGCGTGAAATGGGATGCGGTGACTGCGTGAAATGGGACGCGGTGACTGCGTGAAATGGGACGCGGTGACTGCATGAAATGGGACACGGTGACTGCGTGAAATGGGATGCGGTGACTGCGTGAAATGGGACGCAGTGACTGAGCGAAATGGGACGCAGTGACTGAGCGAAATAGGATGCAGTGACTGTGGGGATTAGGGTCCGGTGACTGATGGAAATGGATTCACTGTCTCCATTAAATGGGATGCAGTGACTGAGTGAAATGGGAGGGAGTGACTGACTGAAATGGGAGGGAGTGACTGACTGAAAGGGGAGGGAGTGACTGATTTAAATGGGAGGGAGTGACTGAGTGAAATGGGATGCAGTGACTGAAGGAAATGGGAGGGAGTGACTGAGTGAATTGGGAGGGAGTGACTGAAATGGGATGCAGTGACTGTGGGAAATGGGAGGGAGTGACTGACTGAAATGGGAGGCAGTGACTGAGTGAAGTGGGAGGCAGTGACTGAGTGAAATGGGATGCAGCCGCTGAGTGAAATGGGATGCAGTCGCCGAGTGAAATGAGATGCAGTGGCTGTGTGATCTGGGATGCAGTGACTGAGTGAAATGAGATGCAGTGACTGAGCGAAATGGGACGCATGGCTGTGTGAACTGGGATGCAGTGACTGCGAGAAATGGTGTGCAGTGACTGAGTGAAATGGTGTGCAGTGACTGAGTGAAATGGGATGCAGTGACTGAGGGAAATGGGACGCTGTGACTGAGTGAAATGGGATGCAGTGACTCAGTGAAATGTGATGCATTGACTGAGGGGAATGGGATGCAGTGGCTGAGTGAAATGGGATGCAGTGACTGAGGGGAATGCAATGCTGTTTCTGAGTGAACTGGGATGCCGTTTCTGAGTGAAGTGGGATGCAGTGACGAGGGGAAATGGGATGCAGTGACTATGAAATGGGGTGCAGTGACTGAGGGAAATGGGATACAGTGACTGAGGGAAATGGGATGCAGTGACTGAGTGAAATGAGATGCAGTGGCCGAGTGAAATGGGACGCAGTGGCCGAGTGAAATGGGACGCAGTGGCTGAGTGAAATGGGACGCAGTGGCTGAGTGAAATGGGATGCAGTGACTGAGGGGAATGCAATGCTGCTTCTGAGTGAACTGGGATGCCGTTTCTGAGTGAAATGGGATGCAGTGACTGAGTGAAATGCGATGCAGTGACTGAGGATAGGACGCAGTGACTGAGGGAAATGGGGTGCACTGACTGAGTGAAACGGGATGCAGTGACTGAATGAAACGGGATGCAGTGACTGAGGGAAATGGGATGCAATGACTGAGGGAAATGGGATGCAGTGACTGAGGGAAATGGGATGCAGTGGCCGAGTGAAATGGGTTGCAGTGGCCGAGTGAAATAGGATGCAGTGGCCGAGTGAAATGGGATGCAGTGGCCGAGGGAAATGGAATGCACTGACTGAGGGGAATGCGATGCAGTGACTGAGGGAAATGGGTTGCAGTGACTGCGGGAAATGGGTTGCAGTTACTGAGGGAAATGGGATGCCGTGACTGATGGAAATGGGATGCAGTGACTGATAGAAATGGGATGCAGTGACTGATGGAAATGGGATGCAGTGACTGATGGAAATGGGATGCAGTGACTGATGGAAATAGTGTGCTGTGACTGACGAAAATGGGATGCTATGACTGAGAGTTATGGGTTGCAGTGGGTGAGGGGAATGGGATGCTGACACTGAGTGAGCTGGGATTCTGTGACTCAGTGTAATGGGATGCAGTGTCTGACTGAAATGGGATGCAGTGACTGACTGAAAGGGAATGCAGTGACTGTGGGAAACCGAATGCTGTGACTGAGGGTAATGGGATGCCGTTTCTGAGTAAACTGGGATGCCGTTTCTGAGTGAAATGGGATGCGGTGACTGAGTGAAATGGGGTGCAGTGACTGAGCGAAGTGGAATCAGTGATTGAGTGAAATTGGCTGCAATGACTGAGTGAACTGGGATGCCGAGACTGAAGAGAGGAGATGCAGTGGCTGAGTGAAATGGGATGCAGTGACTGAGTGAAATGGGAACAGTGACTGATTGAAATGGGATGCAGTGACTGAGGGAATGGAGATGTAGTGACTGTTGAAAATGTGATGCAGTGACTGAGTGAAAGGGAATGCAGTGACTGATGGTAATGGGATGCAGTGAATGAGGGAAATGCGATGCCGTTTCTGAGTGAACTGGGATGCCGTTTCTGAATGAAATGGGATGCAGTGACTGAGTGAAATGGGGTGCTGTGACTGGGGGAAATGGGATGCAGTTACTGTGAAATGGGGTGCAGTGATTGAAGGCAGTGGGATGCAGTGAGTGAGTGAAATTGGCTGCAGTGACTGAGTGAAATGGGATGCAGTGCCTGAGGAAAGGAGATGCAGTGGCTGAGTGAAATGGGATGCAGTGGCTGAGTGAAATGGGATGCTGTGACTGAGTGAAATGGGATGCAGTGACTGAGATAAATGGGATGCAGTGACTGAGTGAAAGGGAATGCAGTGACTGATGGTAATGGGATGCAGTGAATGAGGGAAATGCGATGTCGTTTCTGAGTGAACTGGGATGCAGTGACTGAGTGAACTGGGATGCAGTGACTGAGTGAACTGGATGCAGTGACTGAGGGAAATGGGGTGCAGTGACTGAGGGAAATGGGATGCAGTGACTGAGGGAATGGAGATGCAGTGACTGTGGGAAATGGCATGCAGTGACTGAGGATAATGGGATGCAGTGACAGGGGAATGGGATGCAGAGACTGAGTGAAATGGGGTGCAGTGACTGAGTGAAATGGGATGCAGTGACTGCGGGAATTGGGATGCAGTGACTGCGGGAAATGGGTTGCAGTGACTGAGGGAATGGAGATGCAGTGACTGTGGGAAATGGGGTGCAGTGACTGAGGGAAATGGGATGCAGTGACTGTGGGAAATGGCATGCAGTGACTGAGGATAATGGGATGCAGTGACAGGGGAATGGGATGCAGAGACTGAGTGAAATGGGGTGCAGTGACTGCGGGAATTGGGATGCAGTGACTGCGGGAAATGGGTTGCAGTGACTGAGGGAAATGGGATGCACTGACTGATGGAAATGGGATGCACTGACTGGTGGAAATGGGATGCTCTGACTGGGGGTAATGGGATGCAGTGACTCTGTGAAATGCGATGCATTGACTGAGTGGAATGGGCTGCAGTGACTGAGGGAAATGGGATGCAGTGACAGAGATAAATGGGATGCAGTGACAGAGATAAATGGGATGCAGTGACTGAAAAAAATGTGATGCAGTGACTGAGGGAAATGGGATGCAGTCACTGACGGTAATGGGTTTGCAGTGACTGAGATAAATGGGATGCAGTGACTGACGGTAATGGGACATATTGACTGAGTGGACTGGGACGCAGTGGCTGAGTGAAGTGGGATGCAGTGAATTAGTGAAATGAGCTGCAGTGACTGAGTGAAATGGGCTGCAGTGAGTCAGTGAAATGGGCTGCAGTGAGTCAGTGAAATGGGCTGCAGTGACTGAGTGAAATGGGCTGCAGTGACTGAGGGAATTGGGCTGCAGTGACTGAGGGAAATGGGACACACTGACTGAGTGGACTGGGACACAGTGGCTGAGTGAAATGGATGCACTGTCTCGGTTAAATGGGATTCACTGTCTCCGTTAATTGGGATGCAGTGACTGACGGAAATGGGATGCAGTGACTGCGGGAAATGGGATGCCGTGACTGAGTGTAATGGGATGCCATGACTGAGTGAAATGGGCTGCAGTGACTGAGGGAAATGGGCTGCAGTGACTGAGGGAAATGGGCTGCAGTGACTGAGGGAAATGGGCTGCAGTGACTGAGTGAAATGGGCTGCAGTGACTGAGTGAAATGGGCTGCAGTGACTGAGTGAAATGGGATGCAGTGACTGAGGGGAATGCAATACTGTTTCTGAGTGAACTGGGATGCCGTTTCTGAGTGAAATGGGATGCAGTGACTGAGTGAAATGCGATGCAGTGACTGAGGATAGGACGCAGTGACTGAGGGAAATGGGGTGCACTGACTGAGTGAAACGGGATGCAGTGACTGAATGAAACGGGATGCAGTGACTGAGGGAAATGGGTTGCAGTGACTGAGTGAAATGTGATGCACTGACTGAGTGAAATGTGATGCACTGACTGAGTGAAATGTGATGCACTGACTGAGTGAAATGGGATGCAGTGACTGAGTGAAATGGGATGCAGTGACTGAGTGAAATGGGATGCAGTGACTGAGTGAAATGGGATGCAATGACTGTGGGAAATGTGTTGCAGTGACTATGGGAAATGGGTTGCAGTGACTGTGCCAAATGGGTTGCAGTGACTGAGTGAAATGTGATGCAGTGACTGAGTGAAATGTGATGCAGTGACTGAGTGAAATAGGATGCAGTGACTGAGGGAAAGGAGATGCAGTGAATGTGGGAAATGGGATGCAGTGACTGAGGGAAATGGGAGGGAGTGACTGACTGAAATGGTAGGCAGTGATTGACTGAAATGGTAGGCAGTGACTGAGTGAAGTGGGAGGCAGTGACTGAGCGAAGTGGGAGGCAGTGACTGAGCGAAGTGGGAGGCAGTGACTGAGCGAAGTGGGAGGCAGTGACTGAGCGAAGTGGGAGGCACTGACTGAGTGAAATGGGAGGCAGTGACTGAGGTAAATGGGAGGCCGTGACTAAGTGAAATGGGACGCGGTGACTGAGTGAAATGGGATGCCGTGACTGAGTGAAATGGGATGCCGTGACTGAGTGAAATGGGATGCCGTGACTGAGTGAAATGGGATGCGGTGACTGAGGGGAATGGAATGCAGTGACTTTGGGAAATAGGTTGCGGTGACTGAGGTAATGGGATGTACCGTCTCAGTTCAATGAGAGACACTGTCTCAGTTAAATGGGATGCTCTGACTGAGTGAAGTGGGAGGCAGTGACTGAGTGAAGTTGGAGGCAGTCACTGAGCGAAGTGGGAGGTGGTGACTGAGCGAAGTGGGAGGCACTGACTGAGTGAAATGGGAGGCAGTGACCGAGGTAAATGGGAGGCCGTGACTGAGTGTAATGGGATGCCGTGACTGCGTGAAATGGGACGCGGTGACTGCGTGAAAAGGGACGCGGTGACTGCGTGAAATGGGACGCGGTGACTGCGTAAAATGGGACGCGGCGACTACGTGAAATGGGACGCGGTGACTGCGTGAAATGGGACCCGGTGGCGGAGTGAAATGGGACGCGGTGACTGAGTGAAATGGGACGCGGTGACTGAGTGAAATGGGATGCGGTGACTGAGTGAAATGGGATGCGGTGACTGAGGGTAATGGGATGCAGTGACTGAGGGTAATGGGATGCAGTGACTGAGTGAAATGGGATGCGGTGACTGAGGGGAATGGAATGCGGTGACTTTGGGAAATAGGGTGCGGTGACTGAGGTAATGGGATGTACCGTCTCAGTTCAATGAGAGACACTGTCTCAGTTAAATGGGATGCTCTGACTGAGTGAAATGGGATGCAGTGACTGAGGCAAAGGAGATGCAGGGACTGAGGATAGGATGCAGTGACTGAGGCAAATAGGACGCAGTGACTGAGTGAAATGGGGTGCCCTGACTGTGTGAAATGGGATGCAGTGACTGAGGGAAATGGGATGCAGTGACTGAGGGAAATGGGAGGCAGTGACTGAGGGAAATGGGAGGCAGTGACTGAGGGAAAGGAGATGCAGTGACTGAGGGAAATACGATGCAGTGACTGAGGATAGGACGCAGTGACTGAGGCAAATAGGACGCAGTGACTGAGTGAAATGGGGTGCCCTGACTGTGTGAAATGGGATGCAGTGACTGAGGGAAATGGGATGCAGTGACTGAGGGAAATGTGATGCAGCGACTGAGTGAAATGCGATTCAGTGACTATGGGGAATGGGATGCAATGGCTGAGTGAAATGGGCTGCAGTAACTGAGGGAAAGGAGATGCAGTGACTGAGGGAAATGGGATGCATTGACTGAGTGAAATGGGAGGCAGTGATTGAGTGAAATGGGATGCAGTGACTGAGGGAAGTGGGGTGCAGTTACTGAGTGAAATGTGATGCAGTAACTGGGTCAAAATGTGATACAGTGACTGAGTGAACTGGGATGCAGTGACTGAGGGAAAGGAGATGCAGTGAATGTGGGAAATGGGATGCTGTGACTGAGGGAAATGGTATGCTGTGACTGAGGGAAATGGTATGCTGTGACTGAGGGAAATGGTATGCTGTGACTGAGGGTAATGTGATGCAGTGACTGAGGGTAATGTGATGCAGTGACTGAGGAAAGGAGATGCAGTGACTATGGGAAATGGGTTGCAGTGACTGAGTGAAATGTGATGCACTGACTGAGTGAAATGTGATGCTCTAACTGAGTGAAATGTGATGCAGTGACTGAGTGAAATAGGATGCAGTGAATGTGGGAAATGGGATGCAGTGACTGAGGGAAATGGGAGGGAGTGACTGACTGAAATGGGTGGGAGTGACTGACTGAAATTGTAGGCAGTGACTGAGTGAAGTGGGTGGCAGCGACTGAGTGAAGTTGGAGGCAGCCACTGAGCGAAGTGGGAGGCAGTGACTGAGTGAAGTGGGAGGCACTGACTGAGTGAAATGGGAGGCCGTGACTGAGGTAAATGGGAGGCCGTGACTGAGTGAAAGGGGATGCCATGACTGAGTGAAAGGGGATGCCGTGACTAAGTGAAAAGGGATGCTGTGACCGAGTGAAATGGGATGCACTGACTGAGTGAACTGGGACGCAGTGACTGAGTGAAATGCGATGCAGTGACTGAGGATAGGACACAGTGACTGAGGGAAATGGGGTGCACTGACTGAGTGAAACGGGATGCAGTGACTGAGGGAAATGGGATGCAATGACTGAGGGAAATGGGATGCAATGACTGAGGGAAATGGGATGCAGTGACTGAGGGAAATGGGATGCAGTGACTGAATGAAATCGGTTGCAGTGACTGAGTGTAATGGGATGCATTGACTATGGGAAATGGGTTGCAGTGATTGAGTGAAATGGGATGCAGTGGCTGAGTGAAATGGGATGCAGTGACTGCGTGAAATGGGATGCGGTGACTGCGTGAAATGGGACGCGGTGACTGCGTGAAATGGGACGCGGTGACTGCATGAAATGGGACACGGTGACTGCGTGAAATGGGATGCGGTGACTGAGTGAAATGGGACGCAGTGACTGAGCGAAATGGGACGCAGTGACTGAGCGAAATAGGATGCAGTGACTGTGGGGATTAGGGTCCGGTGACTGATGGAAATGGATTCACTGTCTCCATTAAATGGGATGCAGTGACTGAGTGAAATGGGAGGGAGTGACTGACTGAAATGGGAGGGAGTGACTGACTGAAAGGGGAGGGAGTGACTGATTTAAATGGGAGGGAGTGACTGAGTGAAATGGGATGCAGTGACTGAAGGAAATGGGAGGGAGTGACTGAGTGAATTGGGAGGGAGTGACTGAAATGGGATGCAGTGACTGTGGGAAATGGGAGGGAGTGACTGACTGAAATGGGAGGCAGTGACTGAGTGAAGTGGGAGGCAGTGACTGAGTGAAATGGGATGCAGCCGCTGAGTGAAATGGGATGCAGTCGCCGAGTGAAATGAGATGCAGTGGCTGTGTGATCTGGGATGCAGTGACTGAGTGAAATGAGATGCAGTGACTGAGCGAAATGGGACGCATGGCTGTGTGAACTGGGATGCAGTGACTGCGAGAAATGGTGTGCAGTGACTGAGTGAAATGGTGTGCAGTGACTGAGTGAAATGGGATGCAGTGACTGAGGGAAATGGGACGCTGTGACTGAGTGAAATGGGATGCAGTGACTCAGTGAAATGTGATGCATTGACTGAGGGGAATGGGATGCAGTGGCTGAGTGAAATGGGATGCAGTGACTGAGGGGAATGCAATGCTGTTTCTGAGTGAACTGGGATGCCGTTTCTGAGTGAAGTGGGATGCAGTGACGAGGGGAAATGGGATGCAGTGACTATGAAATGGGGTGCAGTGACTGAGGGAAATGGGATACAGTGACTGAGGGAAATGGGATGCAGTGACTGAGTGAAATGAGATGCAGTGGCCGAGTGAAATGGGACGCAGTGGCCGAGTGAAATGGGACGCAGTGGCTGAGTGAAATGGGACGCAGTGGCTGAGTGAAATGGGATGCAGTGACTGAGGGGAATGCAATGCTGCTTCTGAGTGAACTGGGATGCCGTTTCTGAGTGAAATGGGATGCAGTGACTGAGTGAAATGCGATGCAGTGACTGAGGATAGGACGCAGTGACTGAGGGAAATGGGGTGCACTGACTGAGTGAAACGGGATGCAGTGACTGAATGAAACGGGATGCAGTGACTGAGGGAAATGGGATGCAATGACTGAGGGAAATGGGATGCAGTGACTGAGGGAAATGGGATGCAGTGGCCGAGTGAAATGGGTTGCAGTGGCCGAGTGAAATAGGATGCAGTGGCCGAGTGAAATGGGATGCAGTGGCCGAGGGAAATGGAATGCACTGACTGAGGGGAATGCGATGCAGTGACTGAGGGAAATGGGTTGCAGTGACTGCGGGAAATGGGTTGCAGTTACTGAGGGAAATGGGATGCCGTGACTGATGGAAATGGGATGCAGTGACTGATAGAAATGGGATGCAGTGACTGATGGAAATGGGATGCAGTGACTGATGGAAATGGGATGCAGTGACTGATGGAAATAGTGTGCTGTGACTGACGAAAATGGGATGCTATGACTGAGAGTTATGGGTTGCAGTGGGTGAGGGGAATGGGATGCTGACACTGAGTGAGCTGGGATTCTGTGACTCAGTGTAATGGGATGCAGTGTCTGACTGAAATGGGATGCAGTGACTGACTGAAAGGGAATGCAGTGACTGTGGGAAACCGAATGCTGTGACTGAGGGTAATGGGATGCCGTTTCTGAGTAAACTGGGATGCCGTTTCTGAGTGAAATGGGATGCGGTGACTGAGTGAAATGGGGTGCAGTGACTGAGCGAAGTGGAATCAGTGATTGAGTGAAATTGGCTGCAATGACTGAGTGAACTGGGATGCCGAGACTGAAGAGAGGAGATGCAGTGGCTGAGTGAAATGGGATGCAGTGACTGAGTGAAATGGGAACAGTGACTGATTGAAATGGGATGCAGTGACTGAGGGAATGGAGATGTAGTGACTGTTGAAAATGTGATGCAGTGACTGAGTGAAAGGGAATGCAGTGACTGATGGTAATGGGATGCAGTGAATGAGGGAAATGCGATGCCGTTTCTGAGTGAACTGGGATGCCGTTTCTGAATGAAATGGGATGCAGTGACTGAGTGAAATGGGGTGCTGTGACTGGGGGAAATGGGATGCAGTTACTGTGAAATGGGGTGCAGTGATTGAAGGCAGTGGGATGCAGTGAGTGAGTGAAATTGGCTGCAGTGACTGAGTGAAATGGGATGCAGTGCCTGAGGAAAGGAGATGCAGTGGCTGAGTGAAATGGGATGCAGTGTCTGAGTGAAATGGGATGCTGTGACTGAGTGAAATGGGATGCAGTGACTGAGATAAATGGGATGCAGTGACTGAGTGAAAGGGAATGCAGTGACTGATGGTAATGGGATGCAGTGAATGAGGGAAATGCGATGTCGTTTCTGAGTGAACTGGGATGCAGTGACTGAGTGAACTGGGATGCAGTGACTGAGTGAACTGGATGCAGTGACTGAGGGAAATGGGGTGCAGTGACTGAGGGAAATGGGATGCAGTGACTGAGGGAATGGAGATGCAGTGACTGTGGGAAATGGCATGCAGTGACTGAGGATAATGGGATGCAGTGACAGGGGAATGGGATGCAGAGACTGAGTGAAATGGGGTGCAGTGACTGAGTGAAATGGGATGCAGTGACTGCGGGAATTGGGATGCAGTGACTGCGGGAAATGGGTTGCAGTGACTGAGGGAATGGAGATGCAGTGACTGTGGGAAATGGGGTGCAGTGACTGAGGGAAATGGGATGCAGTGACTGTGGGAAATGGCATGCAGTGACTGAGGATAATGGGATGCAGTGACAGGGGAATGGGATGCAGAGACTGAGTGAAATGGGGTGCAGTGACTGCGGGAATTGGGATGCAGTGACTGCGGGAAATGGGTTGCAGTGACTGAGGGAAATGGGATGCACTGACTGATGGAAATGGGATGCACTGACTGGTGGAAATGGGATGCTCTGACTGGGGGTAATGGGATGGTCTGACTGACGGTAATGGGATGCAGTGACTCTGTGAAATGCGATGCATTGACTGAGTGGAATGGGCTGCAGTGACTGAGGGAAATGGGATGCAGTGACAGAGATAAATGGGATGCAGTGACAGAGATAAATGGGATGCAGTGACTGAAAAAAATGTGATGCAGTGACTGAGGGAAATGGGATGCAGTCACTGACGGTAATGGGTTTGCAGTGACTGAGATAAATGGGATGCAGTGACTGACGGTAATGGGACATATTGACTGAGTGGACTGGGACGCAGTGGCTGAGTGAAATGGGATGCAGTGAATTAGTGAAATGAGCTGCAGTGACTGAGTGAAATGGGCTGCAGTGAGTCAGTGAAATGGGCTGCAGTGAGTCAGTGAAATGGGCTGCAGTGACTGAGTGAAATGGGCTGCAGTGACTGAGGGAATTGGGCTGCAGTGACTGAGGGAAATGGGACACACTGACTGAGTGGACTGGGACACAGTGGCTGAGTGAAATGGATGCACTGTCTCGGTTAAATGGGATTCACTGTCTCCGTTAATTGGGATGCAGTGACTGACGGAAATGGGATGCAGTGACTGCGGGAAATGGGATGCCGTGACTGAGTGTAATGGGATGCCATGACTGAGTGAAATGGGCTGCAGTGACTGAGGGAAATGGGCTGCAGTGACTGAGGGAAATGGGCTGCAGTGACTGAGGGAAATGGGCTGCAGTGACTGAGTGAAATGGGCTGCAGTGACTGAGTGAAATGGGATGCAGTGACTGAGTGAAATGGGATGCAGTGACTGATGGATATGGGATGCAGTGACTGATGGAAATGGGTGCAGTGACTGACGGAAATGGGGTGCAGTGACTAAGAGAAAGGAGATGCAGTGACTGCGTTAACGGGATACTGTCACTGAGGGTAATGGGTTGCAGTGACTCAGTCAAATGTGATGCATTGACTGAGGGAAAGGAGATTCAGTGACTGTGGGAAATGGTGTGCTGTGACTGAAGGAAATGGGATGCAGTGACTGAGTGAAATGGGATGCAGTGACTGAATGAACTGGGATGCAGTGACTGAATGAACTGGGATGCAGTAACTGAATGAATTGGGATGCAGTGACTGAGTGAACTGGGATGCAGTAACTGAATGAACTGCGATGCAGTAACTGAATGATCTGGGATGCAGTGACTGAGTGAACTGGGATGCAGTGACTGAGTGAACTGGGATGCAGTGACTGAGTGAACTGGTATGCAGTGACTGAGTGAACTGGGATGCAGTGACTGCGTGAAATGGGATGCAGTGACTGCATGAAGTGGGATGCGTTGACTGTCTGAAATGGGATGCAGTGACTGTGTCAAATAGGATGCAGTGACTGAGTGAAATGGGATGCAGTGACTGCGTGAACTGGGATGCAGTGACTAATGGAATTGGAATGCAGTGACCACATCAGATTTGGTACTGGTCGTGAGCCTGGCCAGGTGTTAGATTTGGAAGTAGGTGATCACCTTGGTGATAACGATCACAATTCTGTTCTGTTTACTTTAGTGATGGAAAGGTATAGGTGTACACCACTGGGCAAGAGTTATATCTTGGGGCGAAGGAGTTGGAATCTCTGGTCAAGAGGAAGCAGAAGGCTAGGTGGGATTGAGGTTCACAAGGAAGAGGTATTTGAAATCCTACAGAGGGTGAAGATAGCTATGACCCCTGGGCCGGATGGGATTTATCCTCGGATCCTCTGGGAATCCAGGGAGGAGATTGCCGAGCCTTTGGCATTGATCTTTAACTCGTCATTGTCTGCAGGAATAGTGCCAGATGACTGGAGGATAGCAATTGTGGTTCTCCTGTTCAAGAAGGGGAGTAGAGACAACCCTGGTAATTCTCGGCCAGTGAGCCTCACCTCAGTTGTTGGTAAAGTGTTGGAAAAGGTTCTAAGGGATAGGATTTACAATCATCTAGAAAAGAATAAATTGATTCGGGATAGTCAGCACGGTTTTGTGAAGGGTAGGTCGTGCCTCACAAACCTTATTGAATTCTTTGAGAAGGTGACCAAACAGGTAGATGAGAGTAAACCGGTTGATGTGGTGTCTCTGGATTTCAGCAAGGCGTTCGATAAGGTTCCCCATAACAGACTATTGTACAAAATGCAGAGGAATGGAATTGTGGGAGATACAGTAGTTTGGATCAGAAATTGGCCTGCTGAAAGAAGACAGAGGGTGGTAGTTGATGGGAAACGTTCATCCTGGAGACCAGTTTCTGGTGGTACCGCAAGGGTCGGTGTTGGGTCCACTGCTGTTTGTCATTTTTATAAATGACCTGGATGAGGGCGTAGAAGGATGGGTTAGTAAATTTGCAGACGACACTAAGATAGGTGGAGTTGTGGATAGTGACAAAGGATTGGTTGAAGAGAGACATAGATAAGCTGGAGAGCTGGGCTGAGAGATGGCAAATGGAGTTTAATGCAGACAAGTGTGAGGTGATGCACTTCGGCAGGAGTAACCAGAAGGCAAAGTACAGGGCTAATTGTAAGATTCTTAGTAGTATAGATGAGCAGAGAGATCTCGGTGTCCATGAACACAGATCCTTGAAAGTTGCCACCCAGGTTGACAGGGCTGTTAAGAAGGCATACAGTGTTTTAGCTTTGATTAATAGAGGGATCGAGTTCCGGAACCGAGAGGTTATTGTGAAGCTGTACAAAACTCTGGTGCGGCCGCACTTGGAGTATTGTATACAGTTCTGGTCACCGCATTATAAGAAGGATGTGGAAGCTTTGGAAAGGGTGCAGAGGAGATTTACTAGGATGTTGCCTGGTATGGAGGGAAGGTCTTACGAGGAATGGCTGAGGGACTTGAGGCTGTTTTCATTAGAGAGAAGAAGGTTGAGGGGTGACTTAATTGAGACATATAAAATAATCAGAGGGTTAGATAGGGTGGATAGGGAGAGCCTTTTTCCGAGGATGGTGACGGCGAGCACGAGGAGGCAGAGCTTTAAATTGAGGGGTGAAAGATACAGGACAGATGTCAGAGGTAGTTTCTTTACTCAGAGAGTAGTAAGGGAATGGAACGCTTTGCCTGCAACGGTAGTAGATTCGCCAACTTCAGGTACATTTAAGTGGTCATTGGACAAGCATATGGACGTACATGGAACAGTGCAGGTTAGATGGGCTTGAGATCAGCATGACAGGTCAGCACAAGATCGAGGGCCGAAGGGCCTGTATTGTGCTGTAATGTCCTATGTTCTACGGCTAACTCTCCCTGTGCTCGGTGTGATTTAACTTCCCGACTGGACTACTGTGAGGAACCTTCTTGAACGCCTTACTGAAACCCATATACGTCCATGTTTCTGCCTCAATCAATGCTCTTCATTACTACTTTAAAAAACTCATTCAAATTACGAGTTATGATTTCCTGTGCACATGTGTCCTTGGATCCCATGGACTGTTTCCTGTTCTAACAGTCTTCAAATGGGGAATCTTGTCAAAAGCTTTGCTGAAGCCCAAGTAGGCTGTATCAAATGCATTGCCCTCATCCACACACCTAGTTAGCTCTTCAGTCATAGATTCATAGAGTCATACAGCACAGAATCAGGACCCTCACTCCTAATCATCTGGACTGATCAGGTGTCCCAAACTTAACCGGTCCCATTTGCCTGTGTTTGGTATCTGTCTAAACCTTTCCTAATTGTGTACCTGTCCAAATGTCTTTTAAATACAGAAATTTTATCTGCCTCTGCCACGTCTGTTGGCAGCTCATTGCATTCACGCACCACCCTCTGTGTGGGATAAGTTGCCTGTCGGGTCACTTTTAAATCTTTCCCCTTTCACGTTTGAACCTACTCCCTTCTAGCTTTGCACTCCCCTACCTTGGTTATTCCCCTTGTCAATGCCCATCATGATTTTTTACACCTCTGGAAGTCACCCCTTCGTCTCCGATACTCCATGGAAAAAGTCCGAGCCTATCCACCACTCCTCGTAAACCCTCCAGTCCCGGCAATGACCTTTTGTAATTATTTTTGCACTCTGTATAGTTGAACAGCATTCTTCCTACGGCAGGGTAACCAGAATTCACTGAAGTATTATGACATAGAACATAGAACATTACAGCGCAGTACAGGCCCTTCGGCCCTCGATGTTGCGCCGACCTGTGAATCCAACCTGAAGCCCATCTAACCGACACTATTCCATTACCGTCCATATATTTCGCGATGTTCATTTAAATGCCCTTAAACTTGGCAATCTACTCCTGTTGCAGGCAGGGCATTCCGCACCCATACTACTCTCTGAATAAAGAACCTCCCTCTGACTTCTGTCCCATATCTATTTCCCCTCAATTTAAACCTATCTCCACTCGTGCTCGCCATCACCATCGAGGAAAAAGACTATCGCTGTCCACCCTATCTAATCCTCTGATTATCTTGTATGTCTCTATTAAGTTGCCTCTTCACCTTCTTCTGACAAAAACAGCCTCAAGTCCCGAAGCTTTTCCTCATAAGACCTTCCTTCCACACCAGACAAGATCCGAATAAACCTAATAATCTTTCCGATAATGTGGCGATCAGAACTGTACGTAATAGTCCAAGCGCAGCCGGACCAGTGTTTTGTACAGCTGCAACATGACCTCATGGCTCCGAAACTCAATCTCTGTACCAATAAAACCTAACACGCCGTACGCCTTCTGAACAAGCCTATCAATCTGCGTGGCAACTTTCAGGGATCTACGCACATGGACACCGAGATCTCTCTGCTCATCCACACCACCAAGATTCTGGGCAGCACGGTGGCTCAGTGGTTCGCACTGCAGCCTCGGGCAATTGTCTGTGCGAAGTTTGCACGTTCTCCCCGTGTCTGCTTGCATTTCCTCCTGGTGATCCGGTTAAGGCGGATAAGGGAGGGGAGGGGAATATGTGTCTGGTGGCGGCATCTTGCTGGTGGTGGTGGAAATGGTGCCTGAGGTTGGTATGAATGTGGGCATGTGGGTTGATAGGTAAGGTCAAGTTGAACCTTATTGCTATCTTGGGAGGGAAGAGAAAAGGTGAGGGCAAAAGTGCTGGGTTGGACACAGTTGAGGCCCCTGTCGACCACGGAGCCGGAGAATCCTCAGTTGAGGAAGAAGGTGGACATTTTGGAGGCTCCCTTGTTGATGTTGGCCTCATGAGAACATGTTCAATGGAGATGGAGGAAGTGAGAGAAGAGGTTGGAGTCTTTCCAGAAAGTGGGGTGTGAGGATATATAGACCAGGTAGCTGTGAGAGTCAGAGAGTTTGTAATGGATATTAGTGCGAAGCCTACCCCCAGGAATGGAAGCAGAAATGTTGAGGAAGGGAAGGGTGGAGTCAAAGATAGAGCAGGTGAAAGTGAGGGCAGGATGGAAATTGGAGGCGTAGTTGATGAAGTTTTCTAATTTCAGACAAGAGAGAGAAGCAGCTGGATGATATCATTGATGTATCGGAGAAAGTGTTGTGGGTGGGAATGTTCCACGTACCCCGTGAAGAGACAGGTTTAACTCGGGCCCACGCAGGTGCCCGGAGCTGCTCCTCTTACCCGAAGAAAATGAGAGGAGTTAAAAAACAAGTTGTTGAGGGTGAGGATGAGGTCGACCAAGTGGAGGAGGGTGGTGGTGGGAGGGGAATGTTCAGGTCTTTGCTCCAGGATGAAGAGGACAGCCCTAAGTACCTCCCGGTGGGGAATGGATTTGTAAAGGAATTACACGTTCATGGTAAAGAGGATGCAGCTGGAACCGGCAAACTGTTGTTTCTAAACCTGCGTAAGATGTCAGAGTATTTCTGGATGTACGTGGGCAGGGCTTGGACCAGGGGACAGAAGATTGAGTCAAGGTCGGAAGAGATGAGTTCTGTGGGGCAGGAACAGGCTGAAACAATGGGTCTGCCAGGACAGTCTCATTTGTGGATTTTTAGGGGGACGTAGGAGCAACCTGTGGGGAGCTGTGGGCTTTCAGCTTGGAAACAGAGGGGGAAGATCACCAGATAGACCAAGATCAGTTACTGTAGTAGATACAATGGCCCGGTGCGGTCAAGGTCCAGGAGAAGTCGGAGGAGGTATCTGAGAGCTGGCGCTCAGCCTCTGCAAGGTAGACTTCAGCTCACCAGACCACAACAGCACCACCTTATCGGCAGGCTTAATAACAAAGTCAGGGTGAGATATGAGTGCATGGAGGGCAGTCAGTTGGGCAGGACGTAGGTTGGGTTTGGTGCAGGGAACAGAGAAATTGAGGTGATAGCACGTCGACAGTTCTCAATGAACAGATTGAGTGCACCTGCATCCCCACCTTAACAATTCTGCACTGAGGGGTGCCATTAACTGTATATTTTTCTGTAATAGTTGATTTCCCAAAGTGGAGCATCTCACATTTAATGGATTAAAATCCACTTGCCGTTTCTGCAACTGATCTGTATCCTTTTATGACGTCTACACTCATCCTGATTCTCCCAATCATTCCATTGTCTGCAAACTTGCTAACCCATACATCTATATTTTCACCTCAGTCATTTTGTATAGACCACAAACAGCAGAGGTCCCAGCACAGATCCCTGCGGAACACCAATCGTCCTAGATCTACAGCCTGAAAAGCATCATTCCACCTCTTGCCTCTGTCTTCTCTGGGCAAGCCAGTTGTGAATCCAAGCATCCAAGCCACCATTGACTCGGTGCATCTTAATTTTCTGGATGATCCTATCATGAGGTACCTTGTTAAAAGTATTCCTAAAATCCATGTCAACAATATCCACTGCTCTACCTTCATTGATCACATTCGTCACCTCCTCAAAAAATTCAGTCAAGTTAGGAAGACATGACCTGCCCTGCACAAAGCCATGCTGACTGTCCCTAATTGGGCCATGCTGTTCCAAATACAGATAAATACAATCCCTAAGAATTCTCTCCAATAGCTTCCCAATGAACGATGAGAAACTCGCTAGTCGAGAGTTTCCTGGATTGACCCTATTTCCCTTCTTGAACAGAAGAAGAACATTTAGCAACTTGCTAATCCTCCAGTACCCCTCCAGTGGCTACCAAGGATACAAAGATATTGCTGAATGCCCCGACAATCTCTTCTCTCACCTCGCTCAAAAACCTTGAGGAGATACCATTGGGTCCTGAGGACTTATCCACCTTAATGCTCTTTCTTGATTTCAAAATGCTGTTATCACATGAGCATGCTCCACACAAATCCCACTATCCTCCACACCCTTCGCCTGAGTGAATAGTGATGCACGGACTTAATTTAGGATCTTGCCCACATCCTCTGCTTCCAAACACAAGTTCCCTCCTTTATCCTGAATGGTTGTACCTTCTTGCTATTTATCCCCTTGTTTTAGATGTATGCAGAGAATGCCTTGGGATTTCCTTCAACCCTCCTTGCCAAGGTCATTTGATCGCCTTTCTTTTTCTGCTTTCTTTATGTCAGCCCTGTTCGATTTTAGCTTCGTAAACCTGACATATTTTTGTTTTTCCCTTTTGACTAACTTCACAACCTCCCCAATTATCCAAGGGTCTTTTACCTTGCCATCGTTGTCCTTCCTCCTTCCTGATCCTAAATTCATAAGCAGGCCTTTAAACAATTCCCATATGGCAAATGTGACAGCTCCTCCCAATTAACACTCCCCAGCTCCTACCTAAAATTGATATAATTTACTCTCCCCCAAGGTCCTGACTTATACTTCTTCATAGCAATCTTAAAATTTAAGGAGTTGTGATCACTATTTCCAAAATGCTTTCCCACCCTTCTGACCAGGACAAAGTCCAGTATGGCCCATCTTCTATCCACATACTGTGTCAAGAAACTCTCTTGGATATTCTTAACAAATTCAGCCTCATTTAAACTCTTGTTGTAAGGGAGTCCCAGTCAATACCGGGGAGGTTAAATTCACTGACTGTGACAACTCTGAGTTAGTGCATCGTTTCAAAAGCTGCCGACATATTTGTTCCTCAGTGTGTCAGTGGCAAAAGGCTATCAGTTTAATCTGATCAGAGTGATTGTGTCTATCTTATTTTTGAACGCTACCTCTGTTGCCTCAGTGGGCAAGCCCTCCAGAATGTCCTTTCTAGGTACAGATGTAACATTTCCCACAGGTTAGGAGTGCACCTCCTTCTTTTATCTTCCCCTCTATCTTGTCTAAAGCAATGAAACCCTGGAACATTGAGCACCCAGTCCAGCCTCTGTCTCAACCAAGCCTCTGTAATGGCCTCAACATCAGAGTCCCATGTACTGATCCAGGCTCTAAGCTCATCTGCCTTACCTGTAATACTCCTGGCAGTGAAATAAACATATTTCAGCTTGTTCGTGCCATCATGTTCATGTACCTGTCTCTGACTGCCATTCTTTTCTGATTTATTGGTCCCAGCATGTACCTGCCATCAATTCATCTACTTGCTGACCTGCTGCTCTGGTTCCCAGCTGCCTGCCAGTCTTTAAATCCTCCCAAGTAGCACTAGCAAACCTCCCTGTGAGGGTATTTGTTCCCGTTCAGTTTAGGTGCAACCCATCCCTCTTACACAGGTCACCCCTTGCCCAAGAAGCGGTCGCAATTATCCATGAACCTGAAAGCCTGCCCCCAGTACCAGCTCCTTAACCAATGCATTCATCTCACCTATCTTTCTCTGACTTAACTCACTAACATGTGGCACTCGTGGCAACCCATGAATTATTACCCTCTAGGTCCTGCCTTTCAGCCTCTTTGCTAACTCCTTGTACACAGTCCACAGGATCTCATCCCTCTTTCTACCTACGTCATTGGTACCAATGTGCACAATGGCCTCTGGCTGCTCACACTCCCCCTTAAGAATTTCTTGCAACCACTCAGAGATGTCCTTGACCTTGGTACCAGGGAAGCAACACACAGCCCTGGTATCTCAAATGTGGCTACAGAAACTATGCCCCCAACGAATGAGTCTCCAACCACGATCACTCACTTGGATTTGCCTGACCCTGTCCCACAGCAGGGCGGTTTGTACCACGGACCTGGCAGCTGCTGATTATATAACCGTTCCAGTTTAGTTTTAGATCAGTGTTAACCTTGATTAAGTGGATAGCCAAGCACCTCAGTGGGCGACAGTACAGGAGAATTAAATTCTTAAGCTCACGGATTCTGTGAGAGTCAAAGACAAGCACTGAATTGTTCTAACCTCATTTCCAACACCTGGCCCATTACCCTGCATGGCTTGGATACCACTTGCACATTTAAAAAAATGTAAGGATGATGTGAGGGTAAGGACATGGAATTTTGTGATATGGTCATATTCGCTCTTGTTGGAGCTGATTGCTGCTTCGCACTTGTATGGTGCAAATGTTACTTATCGTTTATCAGGCCAAGCCTGATCGTTGTCCAAGTCTCACTGTATTTTCTCATCGTTGACTTAATGTTGGAAAAGTCATGAATTCTGCTGGACACCTGGACAATATTCAATGAACGTTCATGTCTCCAATTTGGTTCAAATGAAGACATGACTTCAACCAGTGCAGGTATCCAGTGAATGCCACTGACTCAATTTTCTATTCCTCTGCTTAACACCACATTCAATCAGAAGTTGCCAGGGTGGAAATGACAGATTGCACTTTCCTTCCTTTTCAAGCTCAGGATCTCTGATCATATTTGTGGTAAATCCTGAACGAGGTTACGAGAAGTGTGGCATGACGAAAAGTAAACTGAACCTTCGTGTGCAGCTGTTTGACAGCACTGTCATCCAGATGTTGCATTACTTTGCTGATGATTGAGAATACATTGAGGTCATAATTGGTCAGGACAATTTGTCTGCCGATTGCGTGATAGGTCATCTTTCTCTGAAATGTGAGTGTTGCAAGTGTTTAAAAATGTACTGGAAAACATTTACTGTTGGTGTGGCGACCTTGGGGCACATTGTTCCAGTACAGTTTGTGGGATGCTGCCAGGTGCCATGGCATTTGCAGTATCCGGAACATTCAGTCTTGTCATTGCATGAAATAATTTGAATTGCGTGTAAGTTAAGATCTGTGATGCCTCCTCAGGATGAGGGCAAGAAGATCATCCAGACTGGTGAATGGTTTCATCTGCTCCTTCACCTTTTGTTCAGAACATCTTGTAATAACTGCCATGTAGCCTGATGAGAAACTAAAGCTCACCTTGATTCATTTGCATTTGAAGGTGCCTATTTTTCCCAAACAAAAGGACCCATCACTGAGCGGAAAGTATGGAGAATGTGATCGACATCAGTGGTGAGATAATGCTGGATCTTGACCAGCAAAACCATTGTTGTGTTGGTGAAATGCAAACAAAAATCTTTATGATGTAAACTTTATTCTCAGCTAATCCCTTTCTCAAATGACAGATTCTGATGTTGGTTCCTGGAAAGCCTCCATTGTTGGAGGACGAGAAGCCGTATCCAATTGAAGCAGCACAGGCTTCTGCGATGACTGTGGAAACCACTGCTTATGCCTTGCTTCAAGCGTTGTCAAGGAATGATATCGACGATGCAACACCGATTGCGAGGTGGCTAACGATGCAACAGAACTATGGTGGTGGATTTCACTCGATGCAGGTAAATGCTTGAGATCACAACAACAGGCATTCAGATATTTCCATTGATCATGTTACTAACTGGTGGTTGTTGCAGTTTGCAATCAAACTGGACACTGCATTTTCATCTGCAGGTTTGGTGCATTGGCACAAATACCAGTTCTTCAATGGTGTTAATCCTTGGTTAAATTCTTACATGCACTTTGCCTGTGCATCACTTTTCCTCTTGGCATTGTCCTTGAAAACTATCTGTTTCTGTAAACCTTCACTTGCTTGTCATAGGATCATTGAGGGACAGCATAATAGAGTGCCATGGCAATGGAACAGACCCTTCAGCAAATTGTATGTGCCCTCACAAGATGCAAGTCCCGAACTATTCTCATCACATTTCCCAGCACTCGACCCAGAGCCTTGTATGCCTTGGCATCGCAAATGCCCAATCAAAGACTTGTTAAATGTTATGGTTTCTGCCTCTACCACCCACACAGTCGGTGCGTTCCACATTCTCACCACAGTTTGGGTGCAAAAACAAGTAAGTTTCCTCAAGAGATAGTAGGAACTTGCCAATGCTGGAGAATCTGAGAGAACAAGGTGTAGAACTGGATGAACACAGCGGGCCGAGCAGCATCAGAGAAGCAAGAAAGCTGACGTTTCAGATCGAGACCCTTCTTCAAAAATGGGGGAGGAGAAGGGGATTCTGTAAAAAATAGGGAGAAGTGGGGAGGCAGATAGAAGATTGGTCAAGGAGAAGTTAGGTGAACTGTCCTGTGCTGTCCACTCACTGTCCCCTGCTCCAGAATCATAGAATAAGAGAATTCTCCAGAATTAGACCATAAGGCCATGAGACATAGGAGCGGAGGTAAGGCCATTCGCCCCATCAAGTCCACTCCACCATTTAAATCATGGCTGATGGGCATTTTTACACCACTTCCCTGCACTCTCCGCGTAGCCCTTGATTCCTTTTGAGATCAAGAATTTGTCGATCTCTGCCTTGAAGGCATCCAACATCCCGGCCTGCACTGCACTCTGCGGCAATGAATTCCACAAGCCCACCACTTTCTGCCTGAAGAAATGTCGTCTGATTTCAGTTTTAAATTGAACCCCTCGAATTTTAAGGCTGTGCCCACGGGTCCTCGTCTCCCCTGCTAACGGAAACAACCTCCTAGCGTCCACCTCTTCTAAACCATACATTATCTTGTAAGTTTTTATTAGTTCTCCCCTCAACCTTCTAAACTGTAGTGAGTATAATCCCAGGATCCTTAGCCATTCATCGTAGGTGAAGCCTACCATTCCAGGGATCATCTGTGTGAATTGAACAAGCACTTCATTCCATTGTGTCTGTAACCACTGAAGCCACACTAAGTTCACATTCGGCTCATGTTTTAGCAATAGGCCCGTTGCCTTGAATGTTATTTCATTTTAAGTGCTGTACCAACCCTTTTTCTTTAATGTGAAAAGATTATCCACCACCTCAACTAAAGTCCCAGACAATGAATTCCAAACCCCCAGCGCCTTCTGGGTGTCTTTTCTTTCCTGAAATTCCTTCTGAGCCTTTTAGCTTAAATGTATGTATCTCTTCCCCCACCGTCCCCCCGCCCCCCCCGACCTCCCACCCCATGAATGGTCGTTCTGCTTCCCTCGCCTAGACCCATCAGAATGCAGACCATTTTTTCAGGACCTTCTTCAACCTTCCCTATTCGGAAGAAAACAAGCCAACCTTATCCAGATAAAACAGTGATGCTGCCTGGCCTGCAGTGTTCCTCCAGCTCCACGCTGTGTTATCTCAGACTCCAGCATTGACAGTTCCTGTTATGTCAAACTTATCCAGACTCTCCATCGAGTTAAAATGCTTCACTCCCTCAGAACATCCTGATGAATGTCCTCCACACATGCTCAAATGCAATCACCTCTTTTCTATAATGAAGAGACCATTAGAACATAGAGCATTACAGCGCAGTACAGGCCGTTCGGCCCTCGATGTTGTGCCGACCTGTCATGCCGATCTGAAGCCCATCTAACCTACACTATTCCATGTACGTCCATGTGCTTATCCAATGACGACTTAAATGTACCGAAAGTTGGCTAATCTACTACCGTTGCAAGCAAAGCATTCCATTCCCTTACTACTCTCTGAGTAAAGAAAGCGCAATGTCCAGTTTAGAATAACAAGCTCACAAGAGAGATGACCTGGTTTTAGATATCACTCGGGGCCACAGACTCAGAGACAGAGCAAGACGACTCTGCGATTTGATGTAGAAACTGCTGACACTCCGAAGCCTGCAGCCCTCCTCCAATTCTCAAGTCAGAAGTGTGTCAATGACGGTGCAGATCCAACAACACTGAAAACAATCTTGAGTCTAGGCCAAAGCAGCCCCTTGATTGGCACCGTTTCCATTCTCTCCACAGCCAACTCCAAGAGACAATAATGTGTCCCTGTATAAGATGCACTGCCACATTTTTTACCCACTATTCTGACACACACCTTTCCAGACTTAGAAAACTCATCTTCAAGGGCAAGGACATCAGACATGGTAGCACTAACCCCAGTAAAAATCACCTCCAAGCTACTCACAAACTTATTTGGAAATGAATGGTTGTTACTGAGTCAATCTTCGTAATCTCTTTTGGAACAGCATTGTGGGTCTCTGTACAGCAACATGAAGCTGTTCAAGAAGTCAGTTCATGCTGGACAATCAGCAACAGCTATGTCTCATTAAAGAATAAATAAATCGGAAAGAAATCCATCTGAGAGTCACAGGCAAATGGGTACTTTTTTTGTTCACTCAGCAGATTGTGGGCTATTACCAATTTTGAAAATGACAAATGAAGCTTTTGTTTGGGTGGGTATTGACAGCAGCTGCCCCCAAAATAAAAAGAAAATGGGAACTGCAGATGCTGGAGAATCCAAGATAACAAAGTGTGGAGCTGGATGAACACAGCAGGCCAAGCAGCATCTCAGGAACACAAAAGCTGACATTTCGGGCAGAGACCCTTCATCAGAAAAGAGGGAGGAGGAGACAGTTCTGAAATAAACAGGGAGAGGGGGAAGGCAGATTGAAGATGGACAGAGGGGAAGATAGGTGCAGAGGAGACAGACGAGCAATAAGGAAGGAGAGGATCAAATATGAAGGTAGGCTAGCTAGTCATATTAGAAATCACAGTGAAAGCTTCTTTCAATACATAAGAAACAAACATGAGGCAAAAGTAGGCAGTGGGCCGCTCCAAATTGATGCTGGAAGGCTGGTGATGGGAGATAAGGAAGTAGCTGAAGGACTTAGAACATAGAACATAGAACATAGAACAGTACAGCACAGAACAGGCCCTTCAGCCCACAATGTTGTGCCGACCATTGATCCTCATGGATGCACCCTCAAATTTCTGTGACCATATGCATGTCCAGCAGTCTCTTAAATGACCCCAATGACCTTGCTTCCACAACTGCTGCTGGCAACGCATTCCATGCTCTCACAACTCTCTGCGTAAAGAACCTGCCTCTGACATCCCCTCTATACTTTCCACCAACCAGCTTAAAACTATGACCCCTCGTGCTAGCCATTTCTGCCCTGGGAAATAGTCTCTGGCTATCGACTCTATCTATGCCTCTCATTATCTTGTATACCTCAATTAGGTCCCCTCTCCTCCTCCTTTTCTCCAATGAAAAGAGACCGAGCTCAGTCAACCTCTCTTCATAAGATAAGCCCTCCAGTCCAGGCAGCATCCTGGTAAACCTCCTCTGAACCCTCTCCAAAGCATCCACATCTTTCCTATAATAGGGCGCCCAGAACTGGACGCAGTATTCCAAGTGCGGTCTAACCAAAGTTTTATAGAGCTGCAACAAGATCTCACGACTCTTAAACTCAATCCCCCTGTTAATGAAAGCCAAAACACCATATGCTTTCTTAACAACCCTGTCCACTTGGGTGGCCATTTTAAGGGATCTATGTATCTGCACACCAAGATCCCTCTGTTCCTCCACGCTGCCAAGAATCCTATCCTTAATCCTGTACTCAGCTTTCAAATTCGACCTTCCAAAATGCATCACCTCGCATTTATCCAGGTTGAACTCCATCTGCCACCTCTCAGCCCATCTCTGCATCCTGTCAATGTCCCGCTGCAGCCTACAACAGCCCTCTACACTGTCAACGACACCTCCGACCTTTGTGTCGTCTGCAAACTTGCTGACCCATCCTTCAATTCCCTCGTCCAAGTCATTAATAAAAATTACAAACAGTAGAGGCCCAAGGACAGAGCCCTGTGGAACCCCACTCACCACTGACTTCCAGGCAGAATATTTTCCTTCTACTACCACTCGCTGTCTTCTGTTGGCCAGCCAATTCTGTATCCAAGCAGCTAAGTTCCCCTGTATCCCATTCCTCCTGACCTTCTGAATGAGCCTTCCATGGGGAACCTTATCAAATGCCTTACTGAAGTCCATATACACCACATCCACAGCTCGACCCTCATCAACCTTCCTAGTCACATCCTCAAAAAACTCGATAAGGTTTGTAAGGCATGACCTACCCCTCACAAAGCCGTGTTGACTGTATTTGATCAAGCCATGCTCTTCCAGATGGTCATAAATCTTATCCCTCAGAATCCTTTCTAACACCTTGCAGACGACAGACGTGAGACTTACCGGTCTATAATTGCCGGGGATTTCCCTATTTCCTTTCTTGAAGAGAGGAATTACATTTGCCTCTCTCCAGTCCTCAGGTACGACTCCAGTGGAGAGCGAGGATGCAAAGATCTTCGCAAGTGGCGAAGCAATTGCATTTCTCGCTTCCCAAAGCAGCCGAGGACAAATCTGATCCGGGCCTGGCGACTTGTCAATCTTAATGTTTGACAAAATTTTCAGTACATCAGCTTCCTCTATCTCTATCCATTCCAGCATGCACACCTGCTCTTCAAAGGTTTCATTCACTACACAGGTCGTTTCTTTCGTAAAGACAGAAGCAAAAAACTCATTTAGGGCTTCCCCTACCTCCTCAGGCTCCACACACAAGTTCCCTATGCTATCCCTGATCGGCCCTACTCTTTCTTTGACCATTCTCTTATTCCTCACGTAAGTGTAAAATGCCTTTGTGTTTTCCCGGATTCCTTCTGCCAAGCCTTTCTCGTGCCCCCTCCTGGCTCTCCTCAGACCATTTTTGAGCTCCTTCCTTGCCTGCATGTAATCCTCTCTAGCTGAACTTAATAAGACTTAATAAGTACTTTGCGTCAGTCTTCACAGTGGAAGACATGAGTAGTATGCCAACACTTAGGGAGAGTCAGGGGGCAAAGTTGAGTACGGTAGGCATTACAAAAGAGAAAGTGCTAGAAAAGCTAAAAGGTCTAAAAATTGCTAAATCTCCTGGCCCCGAAGGGCTACATCCTAGAGTTCTGAGGAAGGTGGCTGAGGAAATAGCAGAGGCTTTGGATGTGATCTTTCAAAAGTCCCTGGAGTCAGGGTAAGTCCCAGATGATTGGAAAATTGCAGTTGTAACCCCCTTGTTTAAGAAAGAATCAAGGCAAAAGATGGAAAATTACAGGCCGATTAACCTGACTTCGGTAGTTAATAAAATTCTTGAATCATTGTCAAGGATGAGATTTTGAAATTCCTGGAAGTGCAGGGTCAGATTAGAACAAGTCAGCATGGATGTAGTAAGGGGAGGTCGTGCCTGCCAAACCTGTTAGAATTCTTTGAAGAGGTAACAAGTATGTTAGCCCAGGGAAACCCAGTGGATGTTATCTATCTAGACTTCCAAAAGGCCTTACGTAAGTGTCTCACGGGAGGCTGCTGAGCAAGGTGAGGGCCCATGGTGTTCGAGATGAGCTACTGGCTTGGATTGAGGATTGGCTGTCTGATAGAAGGCAGAGAGTTGGGATAAAAGGCTGTTTTTCGGCATGGCAACCGGTGACGATTGGTGTCGCAGGTTTCGGTGTCGGGGCCGCAGCTGTACACCTTACGTATTGATGATCTGGATGAAGGGACCGGGGTCATTCTGGCGAAGTTTTCCGATGATACGAAGATAGGTGGACAGGCAGGTAGTACTGAGGAGGTGAAGAAGCGGCAGAAAGAGTTAGACAGTTCAGGAGAGTGGTCCGGGAAATGGCTGATGAAATTCAATGTGGGGTTTTGCACTTTGGTAAAAAGAATACGGGCATGGACTATTTTCTAAATGGTGAGAAAATTCGTAAAGCTCAAGTACAAAGGAATCTAGAAGTGTTGGTCCAGGATTCTCTAAAGGTTAACTTGCAGGTAGAGTCCGTAATTAAGAAAGTGAATGTAATGTTGTCCTTTATCGCAAGAGGGTTGGAATATAAAAGCAGCGATGTGCTTCTGAGGCTTTATCAAGCTCCAGTTAGGCCCCATTTAGAATACCGTGTCCAATTTTGAGCCCCACACCTCAGAAAGGACATACTAGCCCTGGAGCGTGTCCAGCGGAGATTCACACGGATGATCCCTGGAGTGGTAGGTTTGACATATGATGAACGGCTAAGGATCCTGGGATTGTACTCATCAGAGTTTAGAAGGTTGAGGGGAGATCTAATAGAAACTTACAACATAATGTCTGCCTCAGAAGGGGTGGACGCTAGGAAGTTGTTTCCGTGAGGCCGGGAGACTAGGACCCGTGGGCACAGCCTTAAAATTAGAGGGGGTAAATTTGAAACGGAAATGAGATGACAATTGTAAAGCCAGAGAGTGGCGGGCTTGTGGAAATCATTGCCACGGAGTGCAGTCGGGGCCAGGACGTTGGATGCCTTCGAGGCAGAGATCGACTAATTCTTGATCTCACGAGGAATCAAGGGCAACGGGGAGAGTTCAGGGAAGTGGAGTTGAAATGCCCCTGAGCCATGATTTAAATGGTTGAGTGGACTTGATGGGCCGAATGGCCCTACTTCCACTCCGATGTCTTCTGGTCTTAAGTAAAATGGGCGGACATGAAGCCAGTAGAGGTGAGTGTGGGTGTGGAGGTAGGGAGGGGTTAGGTCAGTCTGGGGAGGACGGACAGGTCAAGGGGGCGGGAAGAGGTTTGGAGGTCGGGAATTGGGGTTTGGCTTGAGCTGGGAGGAGGGGATCGGTCAGAGGAAGAACAGATTAGGGGACGAGCTGGGCTGGTTTTGGGATGCAGTGGTGGGAGGGGAGATTTTGGAGCTTGTGAAATCCACGTTGATAGCATTGGTCTGCAGAGCTCCCAAGGCTCAGTTAAGGAAGGACAATAAACACTGGCCAGTCAGTCATACATCCAGCAAAAAAAGTTTATTTTTTTTTAAAAAAAGGATGCACCTGTTAATCAAGTGGCAAAGCATTATCGAGTTTTGAGAAGATTTGTAGCTCAGGGTTGAGGTTCTGGATGTAAGATTGCTCACTGAGCTGGAAGGTTAGTTTGCAGACGTTTCGGCACCATTCCGGGTAAAATCTTCAGGGAGCATCCGGGGAAGCGCTGGAGTTAGGTCCCGCCTTCTCGTTAAGTGTTCCGGTTTCCTTGGGTTGGTGATGTCATTTCCGGTTCCTTTTCTCAGAGGATGGGAGGGGGATTTGGCGCCAACGTGTTCTCCCGAGTGTAGTTTGTGTGTGGCATGAACTGCCAGAGGAGTGGCAGAGGCTGTTATACTCACAGTATTGAGAAGTCACCTGCAGGGACACATGAATAGGAAGGGGCTGGAGGGATATGGGCTCCAGGCTGGCAAACAGAACTAGTCAGTTACGGTGTCTGGTCGGCCTGGAGGAGTTGGACTGAAGGGTCTGTTTCCCTGCTGTACAACTCAACGACTCTGTGTCTCTCTCTCCCATTTTCTCCAAACCCACCCCCCGCCACACACACAATCTCTGTCTCTCCATCTCTCTGTGTGTGCCTCACTCTATGTCTCTGTCTCTCTCTGTCGTCTTGTCTCTGCCACCTCGCTGTGCACTTCTGTCTCTCTCCTCTCTCCTCTCTCACTCTGTCTCTTTGGTCTATGTGTGCGCCCCTCTCCATCTCTCGTCTTGTATCTGGCTCCCTCTGTGTGTGCTTCTGCCGTTCTCTCTCCCCTGTCTCTCCGTCTCTCCCTGTGAACCTCTCTCTGTCCCCTCTCCCCCGCCCCCCGTCTCTCTCTTCCTCTCTATCCGAGCCTCTCCACCCGCTCTGCAGGGAGCATTGTGAGTTTTTTTGAACGAAGTTTAAAAATCTCTATTTAAACCCAACCCATCCGCAATCAGACTGCATTTCTAATCCTCTCTCTCTCTCTCTCTCTCTCTCTCTCTCACACACACACACACACACACACACACACACAGAGTCTGTCTCTTTCTCCCTCTCAGTAAATCCTCTTCCTCTCCTGTTCCTACTCACGCCTTTCCCCCGCTCTCCCTCGGCGACGAGTCCGCTATCTGGATCCCTTTTCCCGGGAGGGTTCTGAGGACCCAGCTGTTCGGCAGCGGGGATCATCGCACCACGCTCCCGTACCCCTACAACCTCCTGTTCTCCAGCGGCCTCCAGCATGACCACCGGGCTGGGAGCAGGCATCCGGGCTGCTGGAGCGCTCGCTGCTCAGTGGCTCGGCCCTGCACCGCCTGTGCTGGTAGTGGGGATCCGAGGTGGGAGAAGGCCTCTTCGCCCGGCACCTGGGCACAGCTGCCTGGCACCGAGCCCGCGCTCCCCGAACACCCGGCCACGGGTCCGCAACGCCTTCCGTAGCTGAGCAGCCTGCAACTATCTCCTCCTGCAAGGTAAGCTGCGGGGTGGTGGTTTGGGGTGAAGGGAGGATTGGGGACATGAGCACGGTCCCTGTTTCACATCCTGCGCCGCTCCTATCCCAAAGCGAGGTGTTGGGAATGGATGTTTTGGGGGTGAGAATTCCCCTCCCCGGGTGAGGGGAAGGCTGGGGACATTGGGAGGGTGTCTATTACCCAGCCTTGCGCGGGTTTCCGTCGCCGACCAGCCTGCAGCTCTCGTACCACATGGTAAAGGGAAGGAGGCGGATGGGATGGGGTCGGGGTTGGAGGATAGCCGTCCTGGAAGTGAGTGGACATGGGGAGAGTCACTATTGTACAGCCCAGTGACTGAGTGGCCTACAGCTACTGCAAAAGGGTCGGATTAGGAGAGGGGTGTTGTAGGGAGGTTTGGGGTCACGGGCAGTGCCACTTTCTGCAGCCGAACAGCCATTGCCACAAGATTGGATGGGAGGAGGTGTTTTAGGAGCGAAGGGATGCCCCCTCCCCCTGCTGCTGTGGGAAGTAGGTTCTTTATCGCACAGCCCTCCGTAGTCAAATAGCACCCCGGCGACAAGGTGAGAAGGCAGGAGGGGCTCCCGGGGATGAGGGAAGGACACAACCACTGTTAGTATAAGGTTAGGGGGTGATCATACCCCTTCCTGGGGCTGAGGGGAGCTCCTGATGCCAAGCGAACAGCCGAGATGGAGCCGCAGCTCTCCGACCTCAAGGGGACCCTGTCTCAGAGGCTGGAGCATTTCTAGCCGGAGCTCTGAGGGAAAGGGTCATCGCACCCAAAACGCTACCTCGGGACTTTTTCTTCACAGATGCTGAGCATTTCCAGCAACTTGTGTTTGCATTTCTACCCGGAGGTGGGTTTGTGGAGAGACACCATGGGACGGGAATGGGTGTGGGGTTTGATGGGGCAGTCACAGAGACTGTCGAGAGAGAGAGAGGCAACCCCTGCGTCAGGGTTTGGAAAATCTCCGGCATTTCTTCATTTCTCTCTCAGCCGAAGGCGCTGCGTGCTTTGGTTTCCTTTCCTCTTGTACTCTCTCCCACTGTGAATAAAGCCAGAGTGAGTTTGTGGGCGGAGAGAGAGAGAGAAGGGACAGAAAGATGGAAATAAGGGAACATGACAAGGGAGTGAAATTAGAGCCAGCAGAGGTGAGAGAGGGGGTGAGAATCAGAGGGAGGGAGGAAGAGCAAGAAAACACAAACAAAGGAGAATGGGGGGTAACAAGGTGTTGATGTGGATGAACACAGCAGGACAAGCAGCATCAGAGACGCAGGGAAGCTGATGTCAGATATGATGGGAACTGCAGATGCTGGAGAATCCAAGATAATAAAATGTGAGGCTGGATGAACACAGCAGGCCCAGCAGCATCTGAGGAGCACAAAAGCTGACGTTTCGGGCCGAGACCCTTCATCAGAGACGGGGATGGGGTGAGGGTTCTGGAATAAATAGGGAGAGAGGGGGAGGCGGACCGAAGATGGAGAGAAAAGAAGATAGGTGGAGAGAGTATAGGTTGGGAGGTAGGGAGGGGAGAGGTCAATCCAGGGAAGACGGACAGGTCAAGGAGGTGGGATGAGGTTAGTAGGTAGATGGGGGTGCGGCTTGGGGTGGGAGGAAGGGATGGGTGAGAGGAAGAACAGATTAGGGAGACAGAGACAGGTTGGACTGGTTTTGGGATGCAGTGGGTGGAGGGGAAGAGCTGGGCTGGTTGTGCGGTGCAGTGGGGGGAGGGGACGAACTGGGCTGGTTTTGGGATGCGGTGGGGGAAGGGGAGATTTTGAAAATGGTGAAGTCCACATTGATACCATTAGGCTGCAGGGTTCCCAGGAGGAATATGAGTTGCTATTCCTGCAACCTTTGGGTGGCTGGCATCATTGTGGCACTGCAGGAGGCCCATGATGGACATGTCATCTAAAGAATGGGAGGGGCAGTGGAAATGGTTTGCGACTGGGAGGTGCAGTTGTTTGTTGCGAACTGAGCGGAGGTGTTCTGCAAAGCGGTCCCCAAGCCTCCGCTTGGTTTCCCCAATGTAGAGGAAGCCACACCGGGTACAGTGGATGCAGTATACCACATTGGCAGATGTGCAGGTGAACCTCTGCTTAATGTGGAATGTCATCTTGGGGCCTGGGATAGGGGTGAGGGAGGAGGTGTGGTGGCAAGTGTAGCATTTCCTGCGGTTGCAGGGGAAGGTGCTGGGTGTGGTGGGGTTGGAGGGCAGTGTGGAGCGAACAAGGGAGTCACGGAGAGAGTGGTCTCTCCGGAAGGCAGACAGGGGTGGGGATGGAAAAATGTCTTGGGTGGTGGGGTCGGATTGTAGATAGCAGAAGTGTCGGAGGATGATGCGTTGTATCCGGAGGTTGGTGGGGTGGTGTGTGAGAACGAGGGGGATCCTCTTTGGGCGGTTGTGGCGGGGGCGGGGTGTGAGGGATGTGTTGCGGGAAATACGGGAGACGCGGTCAAGGGAGTTCTCGATCACTGTGGGGGAAAGTTGCGGTCCTTGAAGAACTTGGACATCTGGGATGTGTGTGAGTGGAATGTCTTATCGTGGGAGCAGATGCGGCGAAGGCGAAGGAATTGGGAATATGGGATGGAATTTTTGCAGGAGGGTGGGTGGGAGGAGGTGTATTCTAGGTAGCTGTGGGAGTCGGTGGGCTTGAAATGGACATCAGTTACAAGCTGGTTGCCTGAGATGGAGACTGAGAGGTCCAGGAAGGTGAGGGATGTGCTGGAGATGGCCCAGGTGAACTGAAGGTTGGGGTGGAAGGTGTTGGTGAAGTGGATGAACTGTTTGAGCTCCTCTGGGGAGCAAGAGGCGGCGCCGATACACTCATCAATGTACCGGAGGAAGAGGTGGGGTTTGGGGCCTGTGTCGGTGCGGAAGAGGGGCTGTTCCACGTAACCTACAAAGAGGCAGGCATAGCTGGGGCCCATGCGGGTGCCCATGGCCACCCCCTTAGTCTGTAGGAAGTGGGAGGAGTCAAAAGAGAAGTTGTTGAGGGTGAGGACGAGTTCGGCAAGGCGGATTAGGGTGTCGGGGGAGGGGAACTGGTCGGGCCTGCGGGACAGGAAGAATTGGAGGGCCTGGAGGCCATCTGCATGCGGAATGCAGGTGTATAGGGACTGGACGTCCATGGTGAAGATGAGGTGTTGGGGGCCAGGACATTGGAAGTCCTGGAGGAGGGGGAGGGAGTGGGTGGTGTCACGGACGTAGGTAGGGTGTTCCTGGACCACAGGGGAGAAAATGGAGTCCAGATAGGTGGAGGTGAGTTCGGTGGGGCAGGAACAGGCTGAGACGATGGGTCGACCAGGGCAGGCAGGTTTGTGGATGTTGGGAAGGAGATAGAAACGGGCCGTGCGGGGTTGGGGAACAATGAGGTTGGAGGCGGTGGGTGGGAGGTCCCCTGAGGTGATGAGGTCATGAACGGTGTTGGAGATGATGGTCTGGTGCTCGGGTGTGGGGTCATGATCAAGGGGGCGGTAGGAGGTGGTGTCAGAGAGTTGGCGTCTGCCCTCGGCGATGTAGAGGTCAGTGCGCCATACTACCACTGCGCCACCCTTGTCTGCGGCTTTGATGGTGAGGTTGGGGTTGGAGCGGAGGGCTGCCCGTTCTGCAGGGAAGAGGTTGGAGTGGGTGAGAGGGGTGGAGAGGTTGAGGCGGCTCATGTCTCGACGGCAGTTGGAGAAGGAGAGGTTGAGGGAGCGTAGGAGGCCTGGGGGTGGTCTCCAGGAGGAGGACTTGTGTTGGAAGAGGGTGAAGGGGTCAGTGGAGGGAGGGTTCGGCTCCCGGTTGAAGAAGTCGGCATGGAGGCGAAGACGGTGGAAAAACTGCTCTATGTCCAATCGTGACTGGTATTGGTTTGATGTGTGGTTGTAGGGGACAAAGGTGAGCCCCTTCCTGAGGACTGACCGTTCGTCCTCAGTCAGTGGGAGGTCTGGGGAGACGGTGAACATGCGGCAGGGCCGGGTGTGGCTGTCGTCTCTGGGGCTGCTGGCTGTGGGCGGAGCGATGAGGTCGTCGGCCGTGGGCGGGGTTCCGTCGGCTTCGGCTGTGGGCGGGGTTCCGTCAGCCGTGGGCGGGGTTCTGTCGGCGTCGGCCGTGGGCGGGGTTCCGTCGGCGTTTGGAGGATCGGGGTGGGCGGCAGCAGCTGCGGTGAGTGTGGTGTGTGAGGTGTTGTACCTGGAAGTGGAGGTGTTGAGTGCAGCAGCGGTTCCGGAAGTGGTGCGGCCGGCGGAGGTGGATGTGACGTCATCGGTGGCGTCTCCGGCCGTGTCTTCATGGTCAATGGCGGCGGGGCAGGTACAGACTCGGGATTTTGGAGGCGCAGGAATCCTCTTGTGGGTGGCCGGGGCCCGTGAGTTGCTTGTACTTGGGATTTTTGGTGTCCAGTAAAGCTGAGTGGAACTGGGTGTTCAGTCTGTGGATCCTGCGGCGGATAAAAAACAGCAGGGGTCATGTGCAGGTCTGGGAGAGGGAGGCTCTGAGCTGGGGCTGGATTGCAGTGTGTGGAGGTGCCGGCGCATGGCTGCGAGTCTCTGTTTCAGGAGTCGCAGGGAGAAACTCTTCTGAAGGGTCTGAATATTCTGGTGTAGAGGTGATGTCAGCCTGTCTGCTGTGTTCATCTCCCTTCCTCCTTGCCCCCGGTCCTGCTCCTTCCCCGCCCCGGTCTGCTCCTTCCCCGCCCCCGGTCCTGCTCCTTCCCCCCCGCCCCCCCGCCCTGCTCCTTCCCCCCGCCCCCCCGCCCTGCTCCTTCCCCCCCGCCCCCCGCCCTGCTCCTTCCCCCCGCCCCCCCGCCCTGCTCCTTCCCCCCTCGCCCCCCCGCCCTGCTCCTTCCCCCCCCGCCCCCCCGCCCTGCTCCTTCCCCCCCGCCCCCCCGCCCTGCTCCTTCCCCCCCGCCCCCCCCGCCCTGCTCCTTCCCCCCCCGCCCCCCGCCCTGCTCCTTCCCCCCCGCCCCCCCCGCCCTGCTCCTGCCCCCCGCCCCCCGCCCTGCTCCTGCCCCCCGCCCTGCTCCTTCCCCCCCGCCCTGCTCCTTCCCCCCCGCCCTGCTCTCCTTCCCCCCCGCCCTGCTCCTTCCCCCCCGCCCTGCTCCTTCCCCCCCGCCCTGCTCCTTCCCCCCCGCCCTGCTCCTTCCCCCCCGCCCTGCTCCTTCCCCCCCCGCCCTGCTCCTTCCCCCCCGCCCTGCTCCTTCCCCCCCGCCCTGCTCCTTCCCCCCGCCCTGCTCCTTCCCCCCCGCCCTGCTCCTTCCCCCCCGCCCTGCTCCTTCCCCCCCGCCCTGCTCCTTCCCCCCCCGCCCTGCTCCTTCCCCCCCCGCCCTGCTCCTTCCCCCCCCGCCCTGCTCCTTCCCCCCGCCCTGCTCCTTCCCCCCGCCCTGCTCCTTCCCCCCCCGCCCGCTCCTTCCCCCCCGTCCCGCTCCTTCCCCCCCCCGCCCCCCCGTCCCGCTCCTTCCCCCCCCCGCCCCCCCGTCCCGCTCCTTCCCCCCCCCCGCCCCCCCGTCCCGCTCCTTCCCCCCCCCGCCCCCCCGTCCCGCTCCTTCCCCCCCACCGCCCCCCCGTCCCGCTCCTTCCCCCCCCCCCGCCCCCCCGTCCGCTCCTTCCCCCCCCCCCCGCCCCCCCGTCCCGCTCCTTCCCCCCCCGCCCCCCCGTCCGCTCCTTCCCCCCCCCGCCCCCCCGTCCCGCTCCTTCCCCCCCCGCCCCCACCGTCCCGCTCCTTCCCCCCCCCCGCCCCCCCGTCCCGCTCCTTCCCCCCCCCCGCCCCCCCGTCCCGCTCCTTCCCCCCCCCGCCCCCCCGTCCCGCTCCTTCCCCCCCCCCGCCCCCCCGTCCCGCTCCTTCCCCCCCCCCGCCCCCCCGTCCCGCTCCTTCCCCCCCCCCGCCCCCCCGTCCCGCTCCTTCCCCCCCCCCGCCCCCCCGTCCCGCTCCTTCCCCCCCCCCGCCCCCCCGTCCCGCTCCTTCCCCCCCCCCGCCCCCCCGTCCCGCTCCTTCCCCCCCCCCGCCCCCCCGTCCCGCTCCTTCCCCCCCCCCGCCCCCCCGTCCCGCTCCTTCCCCCCCCCCGCCCCCCCCGTCCCGCTCCTTCCCCCCCCCGCCCCCCGTCCCGCTCCTTCCCCCCCCCTCCCCCCGTCCCGCTCCTTCCCCCCCCCCGCCCCCGTCCCGCTCCTTCCCCCCCCCGCCCCCCCGTCCCGCTCCTTCCCCCGTCCCGCTCCTTCCCCGTCCCGCTCCTTCCCCCCCCCCGCCCCCCCGTCCCGCTCCTTCCCCCCCCCCGCCCCCCCGTCCCGCTCCTTCCCCCCCCCGCCCCCCCGTCCCGCTCCTTCCCCCCTCCCCGCCCCCCCGTCCCGCTCCTTCCCCCCCCCGCCCCCCCGTCCCGCTCCTTCCCCCCCCGCCCCCCCGTCCCGCTCCTTCCCCCCCCCCCCGCCCCCCCGTCCCGCTCCTTCCCCCCCCCCGCCCCCCCGTCCTGCTCCTTCCCCCCCCCGCCCCCCCGTCCTGATCCTTCCCCCCCGCCCCCCCGTCCTGATCCTTCCCCCCCGCCCCCCCGTCCTGCTCCTTCCCCCCCGCCCCCCCGTCCTGATCCTTCCCCCCGCCCCCCCGCCCTGCTCCTTCCCCCCGCCCCCCCCGCCCCCCCCGCCCTGCTCCTTCCCCCCCGCCCCCCCCGCCCTGCTCCTTCCCCCCCCCGCCCTGCTCCTTCCCCCCCCGCCCTGCTCCTTCCCCCCCGCCCTGCTCCTTCCCCCCCGCCCTGCTCCTTCCCCCCCCGCCCTGCTCCTTCCCCCCCCGCCCTGCTCCTTCCCCCCCCGCCCTGCTCCTTCCCCCCCCGCCCTGCTCCTTCCCCCCCCGCCCTGCTCCTTCCCCCCCCGCCCCCCCGTCCCGCTCCTTCCCCCCCCGCCCCCCCGTCCCGCTCCTTCCCCCCCCCCGCCCCCCCGTCCCGCTCCTTCCCCCCCCCCGCCCCCCCGTCCCGCTCCTTCCCCCCCCCGCCCCCCGTCCCGCTCCTTCCCCCCCCCCGCCCCCCCGTCCCGCTCCTTCCCCCCCCCCGCCCCCCCGTCCCGCTCCTTCCCCCCCCCCGCCCCCCCGTCCCGCTCCTTCCCCCCCCCCCGCCCCCCCGTCCCGCTCCTTCCCCCCCCCCCGCCCCCCGTCCCGCTCCTTCCCCCCCCCCGCCCCCCCGTCCCGCTCCTTCCCCCCCCCCGCCCCCCCCGTCCCGCTCCTTCCCCCCCCCCCGCCCCCCCGTCCCGCTCCTTCCCCCCCCCGCCCCCCCCGTCCTGCCTCCTTCCCCCCCCCCCGCCCCCCCGTCCTGCTCCTTCCCCCCCCCGCCCCCCAGTCCTGCTCCTTCCCCCCCCGCCCCCCCGTCCTGCTCCTTCCCCCCCCGTCCTGCTCCTTCCCCCCCCGCCCCCCCGTCCTGCTCCTTCCCCTCCCGTCCTGCTCCTTCCCCCCCCGTCCTGCTCCTTCCCCCCCCGCCCTGCTCCTTCCCCCCCGCCCTGCTCCTTCCCCCCCCGCCCTGCTCCTTCCCCCCCCGCCCTGCTCCTTCCCCCCCGCCCTGCTCCTTCCCCCCCCGCCCTGCTCCTTCCCCCCCCCGTCCTGCTCCTTCCCCCCCCGTCCTGCTCCTTCCCCCCCCGCCCCCCCGTCCTGCTCCTTCCCCCCCCGTCTGCTCCTTCCCCCCCCGTCCTGCTCCTTCCCCCCACCGTCCTGCTCCTTCCCCCCCCGTCCTGCTCCTTCCCCCCCGTCCTGCTCCTTCCCCCCCCGTCCTGCTCCTTCCCCCCCCGTCCTGCTCCTTCCCCCCCGTCCTGCTCCTTCCCCCCCGTCCTGCTCCTTCCCCCCCCGTCCTGCTCCTTCCCCCCCCCGTCCTGCTCCTTCCCCCCCCGTCCTGCTCCTTCCCCCCCCGTCCTGCTCCTTCCCCCCCCGTCCTGCTCCTTCCCCCCCCGCCCTGCTCCTTCCCCCCCCCGCCCTGCTCCTTCCCCCCCCGCCCTGCTCCTTCCCCCCCCGCCCTGCTCCTTCCCCCCCCGCCCTGCTCCTTCCCCCCCCGTCCTGCTCCTTCCCGCCCCCCCGTCCTGCTCCTTCCCCCCCCGCCCCCCCGTCCTGCTCCTTCCCCCCCCGCCCCCCGTCCTGCTCCTTCCCCCCCGCCCCCCCGCCCTGCTCCTTCCCCCCCCGCCCTGCTCCTTCCCCCCCCGCCCTGCTCCTTCCCCCCCCGCCCTGCTCCTTCCCCCCCCGCCCTGCTCCTTCCCCCCCCGCCCTGCTCCTTCCCCCCCCGCCCTGCTCCTTCCCCCCCCGCCCTGCTCCTTCCCCCCCCGCCCTGCTCTTCCCCCCCCGCCCTGCTCCTTCCCCCCCCGCCCTGCTCCTTCCCCCCCGCCCTGCTCCTTCCCCCCCCGCCCTGCTCCTTCCCCCCCCGCCCTGCTCCTTCCCCCCCGCCCCCCCGTCCTGCTCCTTCCCCCCCCGCCCCCCCGTCCTGCTCCTTCCCCCCCGCCCCCCCGCCCTGCTCCTTCCCCCCCCGCCCCCCCGCCCTGCTCCTTCCCCCCCCGCCCCCCCGCCCTGCTCCTTCACCCCCCGCCCCCCCGCCCCCCCCGCCCTGCTCCTTCACCCCCGCCCCCCCCGCCCTGCTCCTTCACCCCCCGCCCTGCTCCTTCACCCCCCGCCCTGCTCCTTCACCCCCGCCCTGCTCCTTCACCCCCCGCCCTGCTCCTTCCCCCCCGCCCTGCTCCTTCCCCCCCCGCCCTGCTCCTTCCCCCCCCGCCCTGCTCCTTCCCCCCCCGCCCTGCTCCTTCCCCCCCCGCCCTGCTCCTTCCCCCCCCGCCCCCCCCGTCCTGCTCCTTCCCCCCCCGCCCCCCCGTCCTGGGAGCCAGTTAGCTCAGTTGGCTGGTTGGTAATTCAGAATGATACCAACAGCATGGAATACTACACTGTCTGAAGTTACAATGAAGGAGTCTCCTTCTCAACCTGTCTCCTCATCTGAGGTGTGGCAACCTTCAATTTAAACCACCTCCAGTTATCTCTCTGTCCACTGTGAGAGCAGTCCTGTGGTCCCGTCTGGGACTATCGTGACTTTGAATCTGCAAACCAAGACAATTTCTCACCAATGTATTGATCTCATCTTCGACTCTACAAAAAACCAAAAAAAAACCCAATGAGATGAATTTTGGATCAGTAATTATACATGGCATAATTGGACAAAAATGCACTGTTGTTAAAATAATTAGCAATTCAACCAGAAAGGCCACTAATGTGAATCCTGGATCTGTGTATCATTTGAAATGACTTAATTGTATAGTTTTAGTATTTGACCACAAGATGGAGAATTCTATTGAGGTGATGTTGTAGCCAGAAGATAGAAAGATGATAGAAATCTTTGGAGAGATATGGGCCAAGCACAGGCAGGTGTAGCTAGTTCAGTTTGGGATTGTGATCAGCATAGACTGGTTGGACCAAAGGATCTTTTTTCATGCTGTACGACTGTATGAAACTCAAGCTTAATTGTTCGAAACTCACATTCAGACATATCTAACCTTTGTCATAATCTTACAGAAAGATAGTGACTTTTTCCTCAGAATTGCAGACTCTTTAATTTTACATCTTCCAAGACATTTAGCAGGGAGAGCGTGGATTATAGAGTGAGTTGAGTAGATTGGTTCATTATTAATTCTTAACTCAATTTGATTTATTTTACATTTTTAGACAACATCAGGTGAAGATGTGCGTGATTTCAGCAAGGTGCTGAAAAATAAGTTCAGATCAAAGAAACACTTGCCAAACATCCTCGCTTGAGTTATTTACTAGTACAAACAGTTCTAGAAGGCGAGAAGCTTGAGAGGTAAGTTTATTGATGTGAGATTTATGAACGTATCAGTGCTCACGTGAGAGTTGACAAATATTGCAGCATGATTCATTCTGCAGCTTTGCAGGAGAGTGAGGTTGTCCATTTGCGCATATGTCAGAAGTACACAATACAAAAACAAGGGGGGCTTAACTGATATCATTGGACCTCTCGCCTTCAAAACAGTGTACTTAGTCAGAGAGTACATCTGCTGACGACTGGGCCCCTGCAGTCCACTCCCGCTCA